>NW_026110850.1:165000-205000 GCF_024679095.1 Eriocheir sinensis
GGAGGAGAAGAGGAAGGAGAAGGTGGAGAGAAAGATTGACAAGCGGAAGGAGAAGGTGGAGCGGAGGAAGGAGAAGGAGGAGAAAAAGATGTTTAAGAAGGACAAGAAGAAGAAGGAGGAACAGGAGGAAGGTAGGAAGAAAAAGAGGAACAGGAGGAGGAGGAAAAAACAGTAAATTTACACACACACACACACACACACACACACACACACAATCTTTATTTATATATATTTATTTATTTACAGTAAGTCTCTCTCTCTCTCTCTCTCTCTCTCTCTCTCTCTCTCTCTCTCTCTCTCTCTCTCTCTCTCTCTCTCTCTCTCTCTCTCTCTCTCTCTCTCTCTCTCTCTTTCACACACACACACACACACCATTAATTTCACATCAACCAGTTTATTTATTTATCACTATCTAATCAAACCCCCCCCACAGGCAGTGACAGTGTTTGGAGTGCCACTGTGCCGGGCCGTCCAGCGCTGCCCGGCACACGATGGCATCCAGCGGCCCGCCAGTGTCAGTGAGTGCATTGACCAGATAGAGGAGCGGGGTGAGTGTTATTATTTGTATTTTTATGTGCTGGTTTTCCTGGTATGGTATGAACAGGAAGAGGTGAGCGAGGTTAGGGGAGAGGAGGAAGAGGAGGTAGGAAGACAGAAGGGAGGATGAAGTGCGTAGGAAGAGGAAAGGGAGGAGGAGGAGGAGAGGTAGGAAGAGGAAAGGGAGGAAGACAGAAGGGAGGATGAAGTAGGTAGGAAGAGGAAAGGGAAGAGGAGGAGGAGGTAGGAAGACAGAAGGGAGGATGAAGTAGGTAGGAAGAGGAAAGGGAGGAGGAGAAGGTAGGAAGACAGATGGGAGGATGAAGTAGGTAGGAAGAGGAAAGGGAGGAGGAGGAGGAGAGGTAGGAAGAGGAAGGCGATTCGGATAGGTAGGAATAGGTAAGGGAGGAGGAGGAGGTAGGAAGGAGGGAGGAAGTGAGTAGGAGAGGTAGGAAGAGGAAGAGGAAAGGGAGAAGGAGGAGGAGAGGTAGGAATAGGGAAGGGAGGAGGAAGAGGAGGTAGGTAGAAAGAGGAAAGGGAGAAGGAGGAGGAGAGGTAGGAAGAGGGAAGGGAGGAGGAAGAGGAAAGGGAGAAGGAGGAGGAGAGGTAGAAAGAGGAAAGGAAGGAGGAGGAGGTAGGAAGACGGAAGGGAGGATGAAATAGGTAGGAAGAGGAAAGGGAGGAGGAGGAGGTAGGTAGGTTGGAAGAGGAAAGGGAGGAAGGGCATAAGTATCTATCTATTAACTATCTACTCAAATAATTTAATACATACTTATATCTAATGAATAAATACATAATACATTAATATATAAGCTAACTACATGTACATTAATGATATGTGTGTGTGTGTTTGTGTGTATTTTCCATTTTTTTTCCCTTTCCATCTCCATGTCTTTCCCCTTTTCCTTTCTTTCTCTTTTTCTTCCTTTCTTCCTGTTTTTCATTCTTTCTTTTTCCTTCATTTCAATCTCTCTCTCTCTCTCTCTCTCTCTCTCTCTCTCTCTCTCTCTCTCTCTCTCTCTCTCTCTCTCTCTCTCTCTCTCTCTCTCTCTCTCTCTCTCTCTCTCTCTTCCTTCCTATTATTATCATCATCATCATTATTCTCACCCTTGCAGGTCTCCACTGTGAGGGCATCTACAGGCTGAGTGGCGTCAAGAGCAAAGCGCATCAACTGCGTCGCCTCTACAACACTGGGGAGGCTGTGAGGCTGTGTGACCAGGAGCCGCACGTCATCGCATCCCTCCTCAAGCAGTACCTCAGGTGGGTGGGTGGGTGGGGGGAGGGGGGGGGGTGCTATCCAGTGCAATATAAATGAGTGATTTTGTTTCTTCTATTTTTCTGTCTATCTTTTGCTGTTTCTGTGTGTGTGTGTGTGTGTGTGTGTGTGTGTGTAAGGTTAGATTAGGTTAGGCAAGGTTAGGTTAGGTAAGGTTTGGTAAGGTTAGATTAGGTTAGGTAAGGGTAGATTAGGTTTGGTAAGGCTATGCAAGGTTATATTAGGTTAGGTAAGGTTGGATTAGGTTAGGTAAGGTTAGATTAGGTTTGGTAAGGTTAAATTAGGTTATGCAAGGTTAGATTAGGTTAGGTAAGGTTAGATTAGGTTAGGTAAGGTTAGATTAGGTTTGGTAAGCTTAGATTAGGTTTGGTAAGGTTAGATTAGGTTAGGTAGGGTTAGATTAGGTTTGGTAAGGTTAGATTAGGTTTGGTAAGGTTAGATAAGGTATGGTAATCCAAATGACCATTCTGCAGGGAGTTGCCGGAACCAGTTGTTGGTGCTTCATTGGCAATTAGGAGTGTTGTTGCTTCAGTGGTTGCTTCACTGGTCCATGATGACGTCATTTGTGGATGGGGCCAGTGGAGCAGAGCCGAACTGTTTGGTTCAGCGCAGCTGGAACAGGCTATCTCTTTTCATACACCGGTGAGTGAACACTGGTAGCAGAGCGTAGTTTCGGGGGCATAATGGCGTCTTACAAGTGGCCCCCCAAACTGGATGACGAATCGGTGTATGAGGCATGGAAAAGAGACATTGGAATTTGGTGTGAGCTAACTGATCTCCCAAAGAAAAAACAAGCATTGGCAATACACCTGTCACTTACGGGAAGAGCGAGAGTTGCCTCGTCGGAACTGGACCCGGATGTTTTGAAACAAGAGGATGGTGTAGAACAGCTGTTGGTGAAACTAGATGGCTTGTTTCTTGTGGACAAAGGTCGGCGTCAATTTGTGGCATTCCATGAACTATATAACTATAGACGAGCTAGTGATACGAACATTCGTGAATATGTGGCGGCGTTTGAACACGTATACTTTAACTTTACAAAGCAAGGCATGGATCTCCCTGATTCCGTCATGGCATTTATGCTTCTGGCTTCAGGCAGTCTCTCTGATAGTGAACAACAACTGGTGATGTCTGCCATTAGTGAAGTGACATATGCAAACATGAAATCTGCTTTGACACGCATATTTGCTGGAGAAATCGGTGGTCCTAGCAAAACATCGGCTGCTGTGTCTACGGTTGTAGTGAAAAGTGAGCCCGTGCTTCTGGGAAACGAGTCTAAGGAAACATACACGAAACAACAACAGGCCGTACAGCCCATTGACACTGCCACCGCTGGGGACGAAGTGTTTTACGTGAAAGGACGCGGCCGTGCGAGGTGCCGCGGCGGCGTCGGCGCTTATCGAGGTGGTCGGTGCGACAACACACACACACGCGGCTACACGTTCAGCTTCGGGTAGGAGACAGAACCCAGCTGGACCAGACGGTAAGATAACGAAATGCCTCGTATGTGGTTCTCGTTTCCATTGGGCTCGCAGTTGTCCAGACGCTTATGAGAACGACAGTGTGGATAAACAGCAGGACTCAGAAACAGTGCACTTATCCTTGTTCATGGGATATGCGGGTGAAGAGGTGAACAGTGGCAAGTTACAGACGCTGGTGGACGAAGCCAAAGGATGTGCTGTCTTGGATACTGGGTGTTCAAGGTCCGTATGCGGCGAAAAGTGGTTTAATTCCTATGTAAGTGAGCTCAGTGATTACGAGAGGGAGGCTATAGTGGAAGAAAAATCCTCCTCAACCTTCACGTTTGCTGACAATGTTACGGTCCCATCACTCAGGCGTGTAACCCTGCCCTGCCGCATTGGGAATACAAGCGGCACCATAGTGACTGATGTGGTAAGCTGCAACATACCATTGTTGTTGAGCAAGCGCTCCATGAAAAAGGCCAAAATGTTACTCAACTTTAACACTGACCAGGTTAAGGTATGTGGTGATATAATTGATTTGAATTCATCATCTTCAGGCCATTACTTGCTTCCCATTTCCCTGTGACTAGGCCATGGGTCATACAGAGGGATCGCTTTGGCGGCTCTTGGATCTGATGTGAAGAAAACTGCTTTAAAACTTCATAAACAATTTGGACACCCAACCCCTGCCAGACTAACAAAATTAATTACAGATGCTGGTATGAAAAATTCAGGGCTGGAAAAGGCTATTAAGGAGGTATCTGACTCTTGCACCATCTGTCATAGATTCAAGAAAACAAGACCCCGGCCTGTTGTGAGTCTGCCAATGGCATCTAGATTTAATGAAGTGGTTGCCATGGATCTAAAAGCCTGGGGAAGGTATTATTTCTTGGTCCTTGTCGATTTGGCAACCAGGTATTGCACTGCTAAGGTGATAGCTGATAAGTCTGCAGGGACTATTATTAAAGGTGTTTTTCAGAGCTGGATTATGGTGTTTGGTGCACCTAAGAAGATTTTGACGGATAATGGTTGCGAGTTTAACAATGCAGGGATGCGAGACCTGGGTGAAAACTTCAACATAAAAATTATGACTACTTCTGCTGAGAGCCCGTGGAGCAATGGGGCCTGTGAGCGACAAAATGCGGTGATTGGTGACATTGTGAGGAAAATAATGGCCGATAGCCATTGCTGCTTGGATGTTGCCCTGGCTTGGGCTGTGTCGGCACGGAATGCTCTCGTTAACTATGCAGGTTTTTCCCCTAACCAACTTGTTTTTGGACAAAATCCGAATCTTCCAAACATATTCCTTAATGAACTGCCAGCCTTGGAGTCAAAATGTACCACAGATATTGTAAGGACAAATTTGAATGCTCTGCATGTGGCAAGACAAGAATTCATCAAGGCTGAGTCCAATGAACGTGTCTCTAGAGCACTGAGGCACAACGTACGCTCTAGTGATGTGGATGACCTTCAAAATGGTGATGAAGTTTTCTATAAAAGGAATGATGGGCATGAGTCCAGGTATTGTGATCGGGAGAGATGGCAAGCAAATCCTTGTGAGACACGGCGGTGTCTACGTGCGAGTGCACGAATGTCGGCTAGCACATGTATTAAACCAAGCAGCAAGAGTGGTTGTTGGAAACACACGAGATGTTAACCATGATAAAGATGTTGATATACATGAAAGTAATGATATAGTAGATGGGGATGATGAGTCTGATGATGATGAAGCCGAAATTGAAGAGTCTGCTGATGAAGATATGGCTAAACAGCCAGCTGGTCAGTCTTCAAGGATCCCCAAGGTCTCCATTGGGCAACGTATTAAAGGAATACACTCAGCCAGTGGGGAGCTGTTATCTGGGAAAATCGTGAGTAGGGCAGGTAAAGCCACCGGAAAGTACAAGCACTGCTATAATATGAAGAAAGACTGTGATGGGAGTATTGGTTGGGTAGATTTGCAGAATGATTTTGACTCTTGGGAAGTGATCGACGATGATGTAGAAATGCTCATTCTGTTTAATTCTGAAGATGTGATAAGTGCAAAGGATAGTGAGATTATGAATTGGCAAAACAACAAAGTGTATGAGGAAGTAAAAGATGTCGGACAGGAGGCCATATCAGTTCGTTGGGTGGTAACAGAGAAAATAAAAGATGGCAAACCAGTTGTCAAAGCCAGGCTTGTAGCTAGAGGGTTTGAGGAAGACTCGGCAAGCCTCCGGAAAGATTCCCCTACTTGTTCGAAAGAAGCGGTGCGTGTGGCCCTCTCCTTGGCTTCCACCAACCATTGGGTTTGCCATACTATGGATGTGAAGGCTGCCTACCTGCAGGGTCACGACATTGAGAGAGTTGTCCATCTACGTCCCCCACAAGAATATGCGAATGGTAAGCTATGGAAGTTGAAGAAGACTGTTTATGGCCTTTGTGATGCTGCTAGACACTGGTATTTACGTGTAAGGGACCAGTTGCTGGAACTCGGAGCCAAAGTGTCATCATTGGATTCAGCTCTATTCTCTTGGAGGAATGGTAAAACACTGGAAGGTATCATGTGTGTTTATGTTGATGACTTTCTTTGGGCTGGTACACATGATTTTGAGCAACAGGTCATAAATCGTTTACACCAAATATTCTTAGTTGGCAGTTGGGAATCCAAAACTTTTAAATATGTGGGCCTAAATGTTGAATCTAATGCTGACGGCAGTATAACACTTGACCAGGCACAGTATGCTGCATCCCTTAAACCAGTTACGCTGAGTAAACATCGTTCTTCAGTGAAATCGGGAGAATTGTCTCACTCTGAGAAAGCAGAGTACAGGGCTTTAATTGGGCAACTAAATTGGATTGCAACACACACAAGACCAGATATTGCTTTCGACATGTGTGAACTGAGTATGAATGTCAACAGAACCACTGTAGCCGATTTACAAAGGCTTAATAAGGTCATTACAAGAGTGAAAACTGATAATATGAAATTGTACATTCCGAAGATGGACTCGCTAGAAGACTGCTTCATGGAGTGTTATTCAGATGCCTCGTTTGCAAACATAGTGGAAATGGCTCTCAAGGAGGCATGGTAATCTTTTACGGGTGTTGGCGAAAAAGATGCCCCATATTTTGGCAGACGAGGAAGATAAGACGGTCGTCAAATCCACTCTCTCTGCTGAAACGCTGGCTCTGCTCGAATGTGCAGAGACTGCAGTATACCTGGCTAACTTATTACAAGAAGTATCTGGATGTGCTAAACTTAAGATAAAGTGTTTTGTTGATAATAAAAGTTTAGTTGATGCCCTACATTCATGCAAGAGTGTGGAGGACAAACGCCTGCGGATCGATATTGCAGTACTACGAGACATGTTGGAGCAAGGAGAGATTGATGAAGTATTCTGGGTAGAGTCTGGACAACAACTTGCAGACTGTCTCACGAAAAAAGGAGCTTCAACGGGCTGCGGGCAGCAGTCAGCAGAGTCTAATTTAGTTTATTCAGAGAGCAACATGCACTTAACAGCCCTATAAGTGCACTGATCTGTAAATAAATCCAGATTCACATAATGGTATGTGGCTAAAATGTATTGATCACATTATGCTATGTGGCTACAATTGGGTTATTGATAATACTTATACAAGAGTTTAAGTATTGGGCTGACTTGTATGAGTATGAGATCGAGCAATCTTTGCAAGCATCTAGTCCTGTTATCCTCCACTAAATCCTCTACATCGGAAAACATTGGACAACTGTTTTTTGTAATCACGGTGCCACATCATCCAAGGAATCCATTAAGAGTATTCAAGTTAAAGAAGAGGGCGAGAGTGTTGGTGCTTCATTGGCAATTAGGAGTGTTGTTGCTTCAGTGGTTGCTTCACTGGTCCATGATGAAGTCATTTGTGGATGGGGCCAGTGGAGCAGAGCCGAACTGTTTGGTTCAGCGCAGCTGGAACAGGCTATCTCTTTTCATACACCGGTGAGTGAACACCAGTGATGCCGTCGGACATAACAATAATAATAATAATAATAATAATAATAAAAATGACCATTCTGCAGAGAGTTGCCGGAGCCAGTGATGCCGTCGGACATGATGCCACACTTTGAGGATGTAGCGATCATTCCTAACCCCGGGGAGCGCGCCGAGGCCATGCGCCAGCTGATCAACCGCCTGCCAACCGCCAACCGCCTGCTGCTCCAATACATGTTCAAGCATATGGGACACATCATTGCAAGGGTAACTAGAGATTTTCTTAATGGTACTTATTTATTTGCTTTTATATTTATTTATTTATTTATTTATTTATTTTTTTTTTTATTTTTTTTTCTCTGTGTGTGTGTGTGTGTGTGTGTGTGTGTGTGTGTGTGTGTCTCTCTCTCTCTTCTTTCCTCCGTTTTCCTTCAATTGTCCTCTTTTTTTTCCTTCATATTCCTTGTGTGTGTGTTTCTCTCTCTCTCTTCTTTCCTCCGTTTTCCTTCAATTTTCCTCTTTTTCTCCTTCATATTCCTTGTGTGTGTGTTTTTCTCTCTCTCTCTCTCTCTCTCTCTCTCTCTCTCTCTCTCTCTCTCTCTCTCTCTCTCTCTCTCTCTCTCTCTCTTCTTTCCTCCATTTTCCTTCAATTTTCCTCTTTTTTTCCTTCATACTCCTTATGTGTGTCTCTCTCTCTCTCTCTCTCTCTCTCTCTCTCTCTCTCTCTCTTTCCTTTCCTCTTTCCTCCATTTTCCTTCAATTTTCGTCTTTCCCTCCATATTCCTTCAATTTTCCTCTTTTTTCCTTCATATTCCTTGTGTGTTTCTCTCTCTCTCTCTCTCTCTCTCTCTCTCTCTCTCTCTCTCTCTCTCTCTCAAACACTTTAAACACTTTAAACACTTTATTATGTTTGTCAAAAACAACATATATTTATCTCTTACAATTTTTGATGAGACAAACAGCCCTTTATAAGCTAAGGCTTTTTGGGCAAGAAGCATCAGGATAAAAGAAAATACAAGGATACAAAAAAATACAAAACAGGAAAACAGAAAAAAAATGTTTAACACACATTATAAAGAAATAAGATAATATTAAAGCATAATAGATAGTTTCTTGGTAAATCAATTATATTAAGAATGGAAATATAACAAATCATGAATGAAAGATAATAGAAGAAAATTATTCAGAATAAAGGAAAAAAAAACAAAGCTCAATAACAAACTGAGAAAGAATAAAGAAGAGAAAGAAGAGAAAAACATAATGTTCTTTTATAATCAATCAAATTTGACTCAGAAATCAGTTAAGGATAAAAAACTCAATAAAATAAAATGGCACTTGGTAAGAATACTGAATTACAGTAGCACTACTGATAATATCATACTCACACGTTCACTTGAATGTGCATACAAAAGCACCTACAAAATTGTATACATATACCCATATACACACATTTGCACTCACCTGATATATACATGTACACATATATAAGTGAGGGGCCTATTGGTGATCCTAAGAATGATAATACAAAAGAATGATGGATAACATAAGTGCAGATAGATAAACATTAAACACATATTGAAATTGTAAACATTTGCAAGTAGATTTGACGTTTGGTGATTAATATAGGGACAAGAGATATTTCTTGTATTTGCATTGAAAGGTCTTAAGGCTGGGTGAGTGTTTGATGAAAGGTGGGATGTCATTCCAAATCTTGGGTCCTTGATACATAAGGGAGTGTTTATAGAGGGTGAGCTTAGGTCTGGGTAACTGTAAAGAGTTTTGGTTGCGGGTATGGTAGTTATGATTTGGAGTTGCAGTGTTGCTGATTGTGTCTTTATGTTTGAATACATAGGACGCTATGTTAAGCCTTGTGATGTCACTGAGATTTAATATATTTAAGGACTTGAATAGTGGAGGGGTGTGTTCACAAAAGTCACTATTAGTAATTATTCTGATGATTTTCTTATGTAATACATTGAGATGTTGTAAATGACTGGGGTACGTGGTGGACCAAATACCATTACAGTAGTTTAAATGTGGATAAATATGTGCGTAATATATACATTTAAGAATATCTGGAGGAACATACGGTTTGGTTTTTAGGAGAAGTGGAAATGTTCTGGATAATTTTAAAGAAAGATGGGAAATGTGATGTTTGAAATTTAAATTTTTGTCAATAGTTAATCCAAGAAACTTTGTCTTATTTACTTATAGAATGTCATCATTTAAGAGGCTAAGATTTGGTAGTGGCTGGTACTTAGTTGTGGTGTTAGTAAAAAGCATGTAGTAAGTTTTGGATGTATTCACCGTTAAGCGGTTAGCTATACACCATTCAGAGAATTTAACAAGTTCCCTATTTGCAGTGTGCACCAGATCTGAGGGTTTGTCACCAATCATAGATAATGTAGAGTCATCAGCAAATAGTATAGGTTTTAGTGAATTGGAAATGTTACAGATGTCATTGATATATAAAAGAAACAATATGGGTCCCAGTATACTACCTTGTGGTACTCCCAAATGAACTGGTTCTGTATGGGAAGTTATCTTATCAAATATTGTGTATTGGATTCTGTTATTTAGGTAAGAGGTGAACCAGTCATAAATACAGCCTCGAATCCCATAATGGTACATTTTATCTAGCAGAATGTTGGGTTGGACAGTGTCAAATGCTTTGCGGAAATCAATGAAAATGGAAATGATAGATTTGTTGTTGTTAAGTGCGTTGTATAGATCAAACATGAAGGTATTTATAGCGTCAAACGTACTAAGACCAGGTCTAAAGCCAAATTGTTTGCCATTTAATAATTTCATTTTGTTTAAGAACATTATTAGATGTTTCTTCATAATAGTTTCAAAAATTTTGGAAAATATAGGTAAAATGGAAATAGGTCGATAATTAGAGATGTCAATTTTACTACCAGTTTTGTGAATCGGGATGATTTTGGCCTGCTTAAACCTGTCCGGGAAGGTGCCAGCCTGTATTGACTGATTGAATAATGTTGTAAGGGGGATGGCAAATAATTCTCTGTTTTCTTTTATTATTTCAGTAGGAATTTCATTAATGTGGCCTTTTTTGTTTTAAGGGACTGGATTGCAGCAATGATATCGCTATGAGTTATTGGAGGCATTAACATTGAGCTCGAATAGTTACCTCTTAAATAGGAATTGTGAGAAATTTGTGAGGGTGGCAGTTCATCAGCAAGCTTGGGGGCTATTTGTGAGAAGTACTTATTGAATGCAACTGAGATTTCATGAGGGTCGTTAATTGTCTGACTATTTACTGTCATGGATTTACTTGTTGTTTGGATCTTTGACTTTGTATTTCCAATATCATTTATTAGTTCCCAAATCTTCCTTGTGCTTAGTTTAAAATTTGAAAATTTTTGACTGTAATAATTAGCTTTAGTTCGTTTAATAATGTTAGTTAGGTGATTGCGGTATGTTTTATATGTATCATGATCAAGCATTCCTATTTTATATGATTTATATAAGGTAAACTTTTGTTGAATTGACTTTAGTATTCCCTTTGTCATCCAAGGGTTTTGAAGGCGCTTATTTGAAATGAATTTAGTCTTTTTAGGGAAGCAGGAAAAGTAAATGCTATATGTTTTGTCTAAAAATAGGTTGCAGTTGATATTTGTGTCATTATTGTTTAGTAGGGCATTCCAGTTTACTTCAGAGAACTGAGTTGAAAAATTTCTACGGTTATGGTGTGAATTTAACCTAAAGGAAATTTGGTGCTTAGCAGAGTGTGTCTATTATTGGAATGTTTAGAAATACAGGGAGATGGTCGCTTATGGGAAAGTGGAGTATGCCAGATGAAGTGGGTACAGTAAAGTTTGTCCAGAAGTGGTCTAAGAGGGATGGAGCATCTGTAATAATGTTATCAGGAAATCTAGTTGGTTTAGATATATGTGGGAAATAGTTGAATGACTGCATAGTTACAAGGAAGTTATTGGTGGGTAAATGTTGCTCATGTTCTAAGAGGTTAATGTTGAAGTCACCAGTGATCACTGTTCGGCTATTAATAAAAGTGTTCTGTGATAGAAGGTTGTCCATGATGGCGTTGAATTCATTAACGTTAGTATGTTGTTTCTCTCCTTTCCTCTTCTTTCCTCCATTTTCCTCTTTTTTTCTTCTATTTTCCTTCATATTCCTTGTGTGTGTGTTTCTCATTCCTCTCTCTCTCTCTCTCTCTCTCTCTCTCTCTCTCTCTCTCTCTCTCTCTCTCTCTCTCTCTCTCTCTCTCTCTCTCTCTCTCTCTCTCTCTCTCTCTCTCTCTCTCTCTCTTCCTTCAATTTTCCTCTTTTGTCCTTCTTTTTCCTCCATACTCTTTTTATTTGCCTTTTGTTCTCCTCTATTTTCCTTCTGTATTCCTCTCTTTTCCTTCTATACTTCTATATATCAAAGAATTTGTTATCATATCATGTATCATCTATTTTGGGGGTTTAAATCATGGCACAAATTTGGCCCGTCGCTGCTACACGGTAAAGCCACAAATTTGGCCCGTCGCTGCTACCGGGTTAATTAACCGCTGTGTCCCCCCAACATACCTTCTCCTCACCTCAGTCTTCCCCCTCAGGAGCGTGACACCAAGATGACCTACCAGAATGTGAGCATTGTGCTGTCGCCCACCATGCAGATTTCTCACCGGGTGCTCAATGTCTTCTTCCTCAACCGTGCCTACCTCTTTGGGGGAGTCGCCATCAAAAAGTGAGCCTTCGGGGACTTGGGGGAAGGGACACACCCACACACCCACACAGAAGCATTGAACTATGGAATAGACTGGAGGAGGAGGTGGTTTGTGCAAGAAACATTTTAAGGAAAAGCTGGATAAGGCTAGTGATTATTGGACAAAACTTTTGCAACCTCACAGAACACACCTTTGCAACAACAGCCTCACCCCCATACACCTTTCCTTCCGCCCCCCATAGGTACATTCCGCCCATTGGTAGCAGCAGCAGTGGCAGCAGTGGAGAGCGGAGTCTGGAACAGCTGCAAAGTGTGGCAGAGATTGAGGTGGAAATGATGAAGCAGGAATCTCGATTGGCACACCTCCATACTCAGGTGTGTGTGTGTGTGTGTGTGTGTGTGTGTCCATAGATAGATAGATAATTTGTATATATTTATCTATGCTAAATGTAAGTCAAATGCTCTTTTATATTATTGTCTGCCAATTGATATTTATTTCTCTCAATATTTTAATTATATATATATATATATATATATATATATATATATATATATATATATATATATATATATATATATATATATATATATATATATATATGGGGAGAGAGACAGATTTATTTATTTATTTATTTATTCTCAGGTAACCGCCGGGCAGGTGTCTCGGAGCAAGGAGGAGCAGCTTTGGGAGTCTACAGCGGCACCCTACTCAACCCACCACCACCACCACCACCCATAATGTGACAGTTATTAGCACGGAGGAAGTGCCGACTAGTGAGACTGATTGTGTTTCCGTCACTGTGCCACTGTTGACGAGTGCAGTGACGTGAGTGCCAGTGTTAGTGTGGCACCTCAGACGGAGGGTGATTCGGCACTCCAGGGTGATGTCAGAGTGCCAAGTGACGAGCCCAAAACCAAGGAGGAGAAGGAGGAGGAGGAAAAGAAGGAAGAGGAGGAGGAAAAGAAGGAAGAGGAGGAGGAAAACAAAGCTAGTCAAGTGATCAAACTGGAGGAAAAGGAAGAAGAGGAGGAGAAGAAAGAGGAGGAGGAGGAGGAGGAGAGAGAAACACAGGAACAAATAGATGGAGAGAGGAGAGAAGAAGGAAAAAGGAGGAGAAGGAAGAGGAGGAGGAGGAGGAGGAAAAATTCACCAACTTCACCACCAAACTTTCCACCAATGAAAGAGGACCCCAAGATACTGTCATACAAATAGTGCCACAGGGGACAGCGGGGGTGGCACAGGGGGCCTCGGGGGTGCCGCAGGGGAGGGGAGAGCTGCCCCCGCCCCTCGACTCGGAGCCTTGACGACACTAGGCCTAAGGGTGAGTGCAGTAGTAGTAGTAGTAGTAGTAGTAGTAGTAATGGTAGTTCTTGCTTAGAATATAAATTCATTGATCTCTCTCCATATTTATTTATTTATTTTATCTATTAACATATGCACTGTCTTCATCTGTCTATCTATTAATCTATCATTTATCTATTGACCTATCCTCCCTCTCACACATGTATTTATCAGTTTATCTATCTATCTGCCTCTCCCCTTCTCTTTCTTTCCCACATGTATATATTCAAGCATGTATTATATTATCTATCAGCCTTTTCCCCCCTTCAAACATGTATTTCTGTATTTATCTATTTATCAGTTTATCTATCTATCTGTCCTTTCCCATCTGTCTTTCCTTCACGCATGTATTTCTCATTCATTCATGTCATGGATGCTTGCTCCTAGGAGCTCCCACCAGGGGATGGCCACGGCAGAAGAGCTTCCAACCTTCTCTATCCAGACACTCCCTCCTTGCCTGCTCAAGGATCTTTCCCCCCTCTCCCTAACGTACTCTTGCACCCTATCCCTCCATTTCACTGGAGGCCCAACATTCCCTCCCTCTATCTCACTCACATACACCCTTCTGGTCATCCTACTCTCCTTCATTCCAAAACACACTTTCATTACTCACTCCATCCATTCTACTCACACCACAAGCACTCCTCAAATAACTCATTTCCACTGCCTGCACTCTAGACCTCTGACTTTCATTCCAGGCCCACGTTTCATATGTGAGGGTTGGTACTGTTATTGTATTTCTCAAATCCCTCTTTACTTCCATGCTCTCTCCTCATCTCTCTCTCCACCTCTCTCCTCATCTCTCTCTCCACATCTCATCTCTCTCTTCTCTTCCACCTCTCTCCTCATCTCTCTCTCCACCTGTGGTGAATTTAACCACCGACAACAGGCTCAGTGCAGGTTTGACCATAGGTTACGATGTGGTGTGTGTCGTAAGCTTGGTCATAAGAGCCGTCTGTGCGATTACCATAACCAGTAGGAGTCCGGCAAAGAAGAAAACGCCGGTAGTAATACAGTGAAAGGCCACAATAAAAACGATTATCTGACAATAGAACACATTAATGCACAGAGCCTTCTAGGAAACAAAGTGGAGGTTGAATTATTAGTGAAAGATAGACATATAGATGTCCTTTGTGTCAGTGAGACGTGGCTCCTTCATCGTACTCCAGACCAACTTACTTATCTTCCACAATATAAAGTTTACCGGTGTGACACTGGACGGGGTGGTGGAGTTTGTATTTATGTTAAGGACTACCTGAGTGTTACTCTTCTCCCCACACACCCTGTTAGCAGGCCACCAGGTATTGAGGATGTCTGGGTCACCACACAACACCGAAAAATGCCATCTATCATCGTAGGATGTCTTTACCGCCACCCTAAAGCAACACAAGAATCATTTGATTATATTCAGGATATTCTTAGATTAGTACGTCTTCGAAAGAAAACGTTCTTTTTGCTCGGCGACCTCAACGATGATTATTTATGTACCTCAAGTAAACTCAGGAATATCATTACTAATGCCAAATTTTCTCAGCTTATTCAAAATCCCACGAGAGTTACGGCTAACACTGCATCGCTCCTTGATGTTATTGTCACTAACAGGCCAGATACAGTTATAACCTCTGATGTTCATCCATGCTCCACTGCAGACCATAACCTAATTTCTGTCACTACAAATGTACGCAAGCCTCAGTGCTGCCAACCAACTGTTGTGACAAAACAAAGTCTAGGAAATTACTCCCCAATCATATTTTGTAATGCACTTTACAAAGAGACGATCAACTTGAGCCAAATCTTTAATACTGATGATGTTAACGTACAGACAAGTTTATTTACTAACATTTTCTGCTCATGTCTTGACCTTTGTACCCCGATGGTGACCAAAGAGTTAAGAGGACCTCCCGCTCCATGGTTAACTGAAGAACTTCACCACGTCATGCAAGAAAGGAACACCGGACAGAAAGCTCTAAAACACGATAGATATGACATAAGCCTACAACAAGAATATAAAGTCCTAAAGAAAAAAGTCAAAGCCATGATGGGTACTGCCAGGAAGGACTAATAGAAAGATAGACTTAACACGTCCAGAGGTAACACAACAGCTGTGTGGAAAATCTTGAGAGAAATAGTTCCTAATACAAAGAAACAAGCTAATAAAGTATATCAGGAATGCAATGTCGAAGACTTCAATAATTTCTTTGCTAATGTTGGAAAAAAAGCTTTCGAGGAATCTCAAAACAGTGTAAGAAACAATCACGAAAACTCACACCCTGAAAACCCTGAAAACAATAACAGTCGTAACACCTTTCCACCCCAGCCCACCGATACTGACACAATCATTCTCACTATAAAGCACCTCAAGGAATCCAACTCATATGGATCTGACGATATTTCCCTGAGATTCATCAAAGACGCTCTGCCAGCAATTCTACCATATATCACATGCATCATAAATACATCTATTACAACAGGTATCTTTCCTAATGCCTGGAAACATGCTATTGTCACACCAATATTTAAGAAAGGAAATCCAGAAGAAGTAGGTAACTACAGGCCAATTTCCTTGCTCCCAGTTGTATCGAAAATATTAGAAAAGATAGTCGCAACTCAATTGGCCCAATTTATGGAACGGCATTGCCTCTTTAGCAGTACTCAACATGGCTTCAGACCAAACTTATCTACTGAGACGGCACTCTTACAAGTTTCCAAAAAGATTTATGACACCATGGACAAAAGAGAATTATGTCTTTTAACTCTTTGCGACCTATCTAAAGCTTTTGACAGTGTCAGCCATAACATTCTACTTAGAAAATGTAACAAATTAGGAATAGATATATTTTGGTTTAAAGATTATTTGTGTAACAGGACTCAGTCTGTGCGAATCGGGGGAAATTTGTCCTCTACACTAGAAGTGCCTTTTGGAGTCCCGCAAGGATCTATTCTCGGCCCTTTGCTATTTAACGTCTTCGTAAATGACCCGTCACAAGAAATTAAAGAACGTTTTATTATTCAATAGGCTGACGACACACAATTCATTCATACTGGTAATACTGAAAATCTACCTGAACTAATTCTTAGAACAGAACAGACATTAGAAAAAATTAAAAACTATTTTAACAGGAACGGTCTCTTGCTGAACTCCAAAAAAACTCAACGTATATTTCTAGGCACAAGAGCTCTGATGTCACGAATACCGGATAACACCACTATCAAAGTAGGGGGTGCCTTAATAAAACCTTGTCAAAATGTCAAAAACTTGGGGCTACATTTCGACAGTAACATGTTGTTTGATATGCACGTGACAGAAATCAGTAAAAAGGTATCTGGCATGCTTATGTACATCAGTCGTTTTCAAGACATGCTCAGCAGAGAAGCCAGGCTAATAGTGGTTCAGACACTTGCGTTAAGTCACCTTAACTATGGGATTACTGTTTGGGGCACCACAAATATCACACAGCTGAATAGAGTTCAGAAGCTACAGAAAGTTTGACCATGTCAGCCCACTCTTAAAAGAACTACAGTGGCCAAATATTACGCAGAAGTGCATTTTTGAACAGTGCATCATAGTATTCAAAGCACTGAAGAAGCATTTTCCTGAATGGCTATTCTCTTTTCCACAAGTAGGACAAATAGTTGACATAAACACAAGACAACAAAATCTCCTCAATGTACCAAAAACACACACTGACATTGGGTCCCGATCTATCACAGTCAGAGGGCCAAAACTATGGAATAACCTCCCCACAAAGGCAAAGAATTGTCACAGTCTGCATACCTTTAAGGTCAATCTGAAGAAACACCTCTCGCAAGATAGCTCAGGAAACTAATCAGACTGAATACTCTTATTACATTTTATCATATAATGTTCTGCATGATGTCCTAGATATTAGTCCACACTTTATCTTTAGCACCAATTATATACTAGTTATATTTTAGGGATTATCTGTAAATTTTATCGCACTCTATATACCGTGTTCAATAGTTTTAAGCCAGTAAAGAATAACCATTGTATAAATGGAAATAAAGTTTCTGATTCTCTCTCTCTCTCTCTCTCTCTCTCTCTCTCTCTCTCTCTCTCTCTCTCTCTCTCTCTCTCTCTCTCTCTCTCTCTCTCTCTCTCTCTCTCTCTCTCTCTCTCTCTCTCTCTCTCTCTCCCCCCCATAAACTTACTCACCAATGCCCATAAACTTACTCACCTTGCCCCCAAAATCTTACTCACCAATGTCCATAACTTACTCACTTGTGCCCATAAACTTACTCACCTGAACCCATGAACTTACTCACCAATGCCCATAAACTTACTGGTGCCATAAACTTACTCACCTTTCCCCAAAAACTTACTCACCAATGCCCATAAACTTACTCACCTGAGCCCATGAAATTACTCACCTGCCCCCAAAACTTACTCACCAATGCCCAAAACTTACTTGTGCCCATAAACTTACTCACCAATCCCCATACACTTACTCACTACCAGGGCTGCACATTTGAATCTTACCAGGGCACACACTAAGAATGATTTGTCCTGGTATAGTGTGGCGAATTCTTATGGCTCCGTGGTGTAGTGGTTAGCATGCCTACCTATGAATCTGCCAGCCAGGGTTGGAATCCCCATCCCTGGACAGTCATTTAATTGTTGCCCACTTATGAATTTTCCCCAAAAACATTTGAGTAAGAATTAATTTTGTCATAGGTATGTAGGTGAGTAAGGTTAGGTTAGGTTCATCCTTCCTTTCAGGCGGGCTGGATGTACCTATTGTTAGACCTTGCTGTATAGATCTCTCTCTCTCTCTCTCTCTCTCTCTCTCTCTCTCTCTCTCTCTCTCTCTCTCTCTCTCTCTCTCTCTCTCTCTCTCTCTCTCTCTCTCTCTCTCTCTCTCTCTCTCTCTCTCTCTCTCTCTCTCTCTCTCTCTCTCTCTCTCTCTCTCTCTCTCTCTCTATAACATAACTTACTCATTTGTGCAAACAAACTTACTCACCTTGCCCCCAAAACTTACTCACCTATGTCCATAACTTACTCACTTGTGCCCATAAACTTACTCACCAATGCCCATAAACTTACTCACCTGAGCCCATGAACTTACTCACCTGCCCCCAAAACTTACTCACCAATGCCCATAAACTTACTCACCTTGCCCCCAAAACTTACTCACCAATGCCCATAAACTTACTCACCTGAGCCCATGAACTTACTCACCTGCCCCCAAAACTTACTCACCAATGCCCATAACTTACTTGTGCCCATAAACTTACTTACCAATGCCCATAAACTTATTCACCTGAGCCCATGAAATTACTCACCTGCCCCCAAAACTTACTCACCAATGCCCATAACTTACTTGTGCCCATAAACTTACTCACCAATCCCCATACACTTACTACCAGGGCTGCACATTTGAATCTTACCAGGGCACACACTAAGAATTATTTGTCCTGGTATAGTGTGGCTAGTTCTTATGGTTCCGTGGTGTAGTGGTTTGCATGCCTACCTATGAATCTGCCAGCCAGGGTTGGAATCCCCATCCCTGGACAGTCATTTAATTGTTGCCCACTTATGAATTTTCCCCAAAAACATTTGAGTAAGAATTAATTTTGTCATAGGTATGTAGGTGAGTAAGGTTAGGTTATGTTCATCCTTCCTTTCAGGCGGGCTGGATGTACCTATTGTTAGACCTTGCTGTATAGATCTCTCTCTCTCTCTCTCTCTCTCTCTCTCTCTCTCTCTCTCTCTCTCTCTCTCTCTCTCTCTCTCTCTCTCTCTCTCTCTCTCTCTCTCTCTCTCTCTCTCTCTCTCTCTCTCTCTCTCTCTCTCTCTCTCTCTCTCTCTCTCTCTCTCTCTCTCTCCCATAACTTACTCATTTGTGCAAACAAACTTACTCACCTTGCCCCCAAAACTTACTCACCTATATCCATAACTTACTCACTTGTGCCCATAAACTTACTCACCAATGCCCATAAACTTACTCACCTGAGCCCATGAACTTACTCACCTGCCCCCAAAACTTACTCACCAATGCCCATAAACTTACTCACCTTGCCCCCAAAACTTACTCACTTATGCCCATAAACTTACTCACCTGAGCCCATGAACTTACTCACCTGCCCCCAAAACTTACTCACCAATGCCCATAACTTACTTGTGCCCATAAACTTACTTACCAATGCCCATAAACTTATTCACCTGAGCCCATGAAATTACTCACCTGCCCCCAAAACTTACTCACCAATGCCCATAAACTTACTCACCAATCACCATACACTTACTCACTACCAGGGCTGCACATTTGTATCTTACCAGGGCACACACTAAAAATTATTTGTCCTGGTATAGTGTGGCTAATTCTTATGGCTCCATGGTGTAGTGGTTAGCATGCCTACCTTTGAATCTGCCAGCCAGGGTTGGAATCCCCATCCCTGGACAGTCATTTAATTGTTGCCCACTTATGAATTTTCCCCAAAAACATTTGAGCAAGAATTAATTTTGTCATAGGTATGTAGGTGAGTAAGGTTAGGTTATGTTCATCCTTCCTTTCAGGCGGGTTGGATGTACCTATTGTTAGACCTTGCTGTATAGATCTCTCTCTCTCTCTCTCTCTCTCTCTCTCTCTCTCTCTCTCTCTCTCTCTCTCTCTCTCTCTCTCTCTCTCTCTCTCTCTCTCTCTCTCTCTCTCTCTCTCTCTCTCTCTCTCTCTCTCTCTCTCTCTCCCATAACTTACTCATTTGTGCAAACAAACTTACTCACCTTGCCCCCAAAACTTACTCACCAATGCCCATAACTTACTTGTGCCCATAAACTTACTTACCAATGCCCATAAACTTACTTACCAATGCCCATAAACTTATTCACCTGAGCCCATGAAATTACTCACCTGCCCCAAAAACTTACTCACCAATGCCCATAACTTACTTGTGCCCATAAACTTACTCACCAATCCCCATACACTTACTCACTACCAGGGCTGCACATTTGAATCTTACCAGGGCACACACTAAGAATTATTTGTCCTGGTATAGTGTGGCTAATTCTTATGGCTCCATGGTGTAGTGGTTAGCATGCCTACCTTTGAATCTGCCAGCCAGGGTTGGAATCCCCATCCCTGGAGAGTCATTTAATTGTTGCCCACTTATGAATTTTCCACAAAAACATTTGAGCAAGAATTAATTTTGTCATAGGTATGTAGGTGAGTAAGGTTAGGTTATGTTCATCCTTCCTTTCAGGCGGGTTGGATGTACCTATTGTTAGACCTTGCTGTATAGATCTCTCTCTCTCTCTCTCTCTCTCTCTCTCTCTCTCTCTCTCTCTCTCTCTCTCTCTCTCTCTCTCTCTCTCTCTCTCTCTCTCTCTCTCTCTCTCTCTCTCTCTCTCTCTCTCTCTCTCTCTCTTACTCATTTGTGCAAACAAACTTACTCACCTTGCCCCCAAAACTTACTCACCAATGCCCATAACTTACTTGTGCCCATAAACTTACTTACCAATGCCCATAAACTTTTTCACCTGAGCCCATGAAATTACTCACCTGCCCCCAAAACTTACTCACCAATGCCCATAACTTACTTCTGCCCATAAACTTACTCACCAAACCCCATACACTTACTCACTACCAGGGCTGCACATTTGAATCTTACCAGGGCACACACTAAGAATTATTTGTCCTGGTATAGTGTGGCTAATTCTTATGGCTCCATGGTGTAGTGGTTAGCATGCCTACCTTTGAATCTGCCAACCAGGGTTGGAATCATCATCCCTGGACAGTCATTTAATTATTGCCCACTTATGAATTTTCCCCAAAAACATTTGAGCAAGAATTAATTTTGTCATAGGTATGTAGGTGAGTAAGGTTAGGTTATGTTCATCCTTCCTTTCAGGTGGGTTGGATGTACCTATTGTTAGACCTTGCTGTATAGATCTCTCTCTCTCTCTCTCTCTCTCTCTCTCTCTCTCTCTCTCTCTCTCTCTCTCTCTCTCTCTCTCTCTCTCTCTCTCTCTCTCTCTCTCTCTCTCTCTCTCTCTCTCTCTCTCTCTCTCTCTCTCTCTCTCTCTCTCTCTCTCTCTCTCTCTCATAACTTACTCATTTGTGCAAACAAACTTACTCACCTTGCCCCCAAAACTTACTCACCAATGCCCATAACTTACTTCTGCCCATAAACTTACTTACCAATGCCCATAAACTTATTCACCTGAGCCCATGAAATTACTCACCTGCCCCAAACTTACTCACCAATGCCCATAACTTACTTGTGCCCATAAACTTACTCACCAATCCCCATACACTTACTCACTACCAGGGCTGCACATTTGAATCTTACCAGGGCACACACTATTATTTGTCCTGGTATAGTGTGGCTAATTCTTATGGCTCCATGGTGTAGTGGTTAGCATGCCTACCTTTGAATCTGCCAGCCAGGGTTGGAATCATCATCCCTGGACAGTCATTTAATTGTTGCCCACTTATGAATTTTCCCCAAAAACATTTGAGCAAGAATTAATTTTGTCATAGGTATGTAGGTGAGTAAGGTTAGGTTATGTTCATCCTTCCTTTCAGGCGGGTTGGATGTACCTATTGTTAGACCTTGCTGTATAGATCTCTCTCTCTCTCTCTCTCTCTCTCTCTCTCTCTCTCTCTCTCTCTCTCTCTCTCTCTCTCTCTCTCTCTCTCTCTCTCTCTCTCTCTCTCTCTCTCTCTCTCTCTCTCTCTCTCTCTCTCTCTCTCTCTCTCTCTCTCTCTCTCTCTCTCTCTCTCTCTCTCTCTCTCTCTCTCTCTCTCTCTCTCTCTCTCTCTCTCTCTCTCTCTCTCTCATAACTTACTCATTTGTGCAAACAAACTTACTCACCTGCCCCCCAAAACTTACTCACCAATGCCCATAACTTACTTGTGCCCATAAACTTACTTACCAATGCCCATAAACTTATTCACCTGAGCCCATGAAATTACTCACCTGCCCCAAAACTTACTCACCAATGCCCATAACTTACTTGTGCCCATAAACTTACTCACCAATCCCCATACACTTACTCACTACCAGGGCTGCACATTTGAATCTTACCAGGCACACACTAAGATTATTTGTCCTGGTATAGTGTGGCTAGTTCTTATGGTTCTGTGGTGTAGTGGTTAGCATGCCTACCTATGAATCTGCCAGCCAGGTTGGAATCCCCATCCCTGGACAGTCATTTAATTGTTGCCCACTTATGAATTTTCCCCAAAAACATTTGAGTAAGAATTAATTTTGTCATAGGTATGTAGGTGAGTAAGGTTAGGTATTCATCCTTCCTTTCAGGCAGGCTGGATGTACCTATTGTTAGACCTTGCTGTATAGATATCTCTCTCTCTCTCTCTCTCTCTCTCTCTCTCTCTCTCTCTCTCTCTCTCTCTCTCTCTCTCTCTCTCTCTCTCTCTCTCTCACTCACTCTCTCTCTCTCTCTCTCTCTCTCTCTCTCTCTCTCTCTCTCTCTCTCTCTCTCTCTCTCTCTCTCTCTCTCTCTCTCTCTCCCATAACTTACTCATTTGTGCAAACAAACTTACTCACCTGCACCCAAAACTTCCTCACCTATGCCCATAACTTACTTGTGCCCATAAACTTACTTACCAATACCCATAAACTTATTCACCTGAGCCCATGAAATTACTCACCTGCCCCCAAAACTTACTCACCAATGCCCATAACTTACTTGTGCCCATAAACTTACTCACCAATCACCATACACTTACTCACTACCAGGGCTGCACATTTGAATCTTACCAGGGCACACACTAAGAATTATTTGTCCTGGTATAGTGTGGCTAATTCTTATGGCTCCATGGTGTAGTGGTTAGCATGCCTACCTTTGAATCTGCCAGCCAGGGTTGGAATCCCCATCCCTGGACAGTCATTTAATTGTTGCCCACTTATGAATTTTCCACAAAAACATTTGAGCAAGAATTAATTTTGTCATAGGTATGTAGGTGAGTAAGGTTAGGTTATGTTCATCCTTCCTTTCAGGCGGGTTGGATGTACCTATTGTTAGACCTTGCTGTATAGATCTCTCTCTCTCTCTCTCTCTCTCTCTCTCTCTCTCTCTCTCTCTCTCTCTCTCTCTCTCTCTCTCTCTCTCTCTCTCTCTCTCTCTCTCTCTCTCATAACTTACTCATTTGTGCAAACAAACTTACTCACCTTGCCCCCAAAACTTACTCACCAATGCCCATAACTTACTTGTGCCCATAAACTTACTTACCAATGCCCATAAACTTATTCACCTGAGCCCATGAAATTACTCACCTGCCCCCAAAACTTACTCACCAATGCCCATAACTTACTTGTGCCCATAAACTTACTCACCAATCCCCATACACTTTCTCACTACCAGGGCTGCACATTTGAATCTTACCAGGGCACACACTAAGAATTATTTGTCCTGGTATAGTGTGGCTAATTCTTATGGCTCCATGGTGTAGTGGTTAGCATGCCTACCTTTGAATCTGCCAGCCAGGGTTGGAATCCCCATCCCTGGACAGTCATTTAATTGTTGCCCACTTATAAATTTTCCCAAAACATTTGAGCAAGAATTAATTTTGTCATAGGTATGTAGGTGAGTAAGGTTAGGTTATGTTCATTCTTCCTTTCAGGCGGGTTGGATGTACCTATTGTTAGACCTTGCTGTATAGATCTCTCTCTCTCTCTCTCTCTCTCTCTCTCTCTCTCTCTCTCTCTCTCTCTCTCTCTCTCTCTCTCTCTCTCTCTCTCTCTCTCTCTCTCTCTCTCTCTCTCTCTCCCATAACTTACTCATTTGTGCAAACAAACTTACTCACCTTGCCCCCAAAACTTACTCACCAATGCCCATAACTTACTTGTGCCCATAAACTTACTTACCAATGCCCATAAACTTATTCACCTGAGCCTATGAAATTACTCACCTGCCCCCAAAACTTACTCACCAATGCCCATAACTTACTTGTGCCCATAAACTTACTCACCAATCCCCATACACTTACTCACTACCAAGGCTGCACATTTGAATCTTACCAGGGCACACACTATGAATTATTTGTCCTGGTATAGTGTGGCTAGTTCTTATGGTTCCGTGGTGTAGTGGTTAGCATGCCTACCTATGAATCTGCCAGCCAGGGTTGGAATCCCCATCCCTGGACAGTCATTTAATTGTTGCCCACTTATGAATTTTCCCCAAAAACATTTGAGTAAGAATTAATTTTGTCATAGGTATGTACGTGAGTAAGGTTAGGTTATGTTCATCCTTCCTTTCAGGCGGGCTGGATGTACCTATTGTTAGACCTTGCTGTATAGATCTCTCTCTCTCTCTCTCTCTCTCTCTCTCTCTCTCTCTCTCTCTCTCTCTCTCTCTCTCTCTCTCTCTCTCTCTCTCTCTCTCTCTCTCTCTCTCTCTCTCTCTCTCTCTCTCTCTCTCTCTCTCTCTCTCTCTCTCTCTCTCTCTCTCTCTCTCTCTCTCTCTCTCTCTCTCTCTCTCTCTCTCTCCCATAACTTACTCACTTGTGCCCATAAACTTACTCACCAATACCCATAAACTTACTCACCTGAGCCCATGAACTTACTCACCTGCCCCCAAAACTTACTCACCAATGCCCATAAACTTACTCACCAATGCCCATAAACTTACTCACCAATGCCCATAAACTTACTCACCTGAGCCCATGAACTTACTCACCTGCCCCCAAAACTTACTCACCAATGCCCATAACTTACTTGTGCCCATAAACTTACTTACCAATGCCCATAAACTTATTCACCTGAGCCCATGTTATTACTCACCTGCCCCCAAAACTTACTCACCAATGCCCATAACTTACTTGTGCCCATAAACTTACTCACCAATCCCCATACACTTACTCACTACCAGGGCTGCACATTTGAATCTTACCAGGGCACACACTAAGAATTATTTGTCCTGGTATAGTGTGGCGAATTCTTATGGCTCCATGGTGTAGTGGTTAGCATGCCTCCCTATGAATCTGCCAGCCAGGGTTGGAATCCCCATCCCTGGACAGTCATTTAATTCTTGCCCACTTATGAATTTTCCCCAAAAACATTTGAGCAAGAATTAATTTTGCCATAGGTATGTAGGTGAGTAAGGCTGGGTTATTCATCCTTCCTTTCAGGCGGGTTGGATGTACCTATTGTTAGAGCTTGCTGTATAGATCTCTCTCTCTCTCTCTCTCTCTCTCTCTCTCTCTCTCTCTCTCTCTCTCTCTCTCTCTCTCTCTCTCTCTCTCTCTCTCTCTCTCTCTCTCTCTCTCTCTCTCTCTCTCTCTCTCTCTCTCTCTCTCTCTCTCTCTCTCTCTCTCTCTCTCTCTCTCTCTCTCTCTCTCTCTCTCTCTCTCTCTCTCTCTCTCATAACTTACTCATTTGTGCAAACAAACTTACTCACCTTGCCCCCAAACCTTAATCACCAATGCCCATAACTTACTTGTGCCCATAAACTTACTTACCAATGCCCATAAACTTATTCACCTGAGCCCATGAAATTACTCACCTGCCCCCAAAACTTACTCACCAATGCCCATAACTTACTTGTGCCCATAAACTTACTCACCAATCCCCATACACTTACTCACTACCAGGGCTGCACATTTGAATCTTACAAGGGCACACACTAAGAATTATTTGTCCTGGTATAGTGTGGCTAGTTCTTATGGTTCCGTGGTGTAGTGGTTAGCATGCCTACCTATGAATCTGCCAGCCAGGGTTGGAATCCCCATCCCTGGACAGTCATTTAATTGTTGCCCACTTATGAATTTTCCCCAAAAACATTTGAGTAAGAATTAATTTTCTCATAGGTATGTAGGTGAGTAAGGTTAGGTTATGTTCATCCTTCCTTTCAGGCAGGCTGGATGTACCTATTGTTAGACCTTGCTGTATAGATCTCTCTCTCTCTCTCTCTCTCTCTCTCTCTCTCTCTCTCTCTCTCTCTCTCTCTCTCTCTCTCTCTCTCTCTCTCTCTCTCTCTCTCTCTCTCTCTCTCTCTCTCTCTCTCTCTCTCTCTTACTCATTTGTGCAAACAAACTTACTCACCTGCCCCAAAACTTACTCACCTATATCCATAACTTACTCACTTGTGCCCATAAACTTACTCACCAATGCCCATAAACTTACTCACCTGAGCCCATGAACTTAATCACCTGCCCCCAAAACTTACTCACCAATGCCCATAAACTTACTCACCTTGCCCCAAAAACTTACTCACTTATGCCCATAAACTTACTCACCTGAGCCCATGAACTTACTCACCTGCCCCCAAAACTTACTCACCAATGCCCATAACTTACTTGTGCCCATAAACTTACTTACCAATGCCCATACAATTATTAACCTGAGCCATGAAGCCCCAAAACTTACTCACCAATTGTGCCCATAAACTTACTCACCAATCACCATACACTTACTCACTACCAGGGCTGCACACTTGAATCTTACCAGGGCACACACTAAGAATTATTTGTCCTGGTATAGTGTGGCGAATTCTTATGGCTCCATGGTGTAGTGGTTAGCATGCCTACCTTTGAATCTGCCAGCCAGGGTTGGAATCCCCATCCCTGGACAGTCATTTAATTGTTGCCCACTTATGAATTTTCCCCAAAAACATTTGAGCAAGAATTAATTTTGTCATAGGTATGTAGGTGAGTAAGGTTAGGTTATTTTCATCCTTCCTTTCAGGCGGGTTGGATGTACCTATTGTTAGACCTTGCTGTACAGATCTCTCTCTCTCTCTCTCTCTCTCTCTCTCTCTCTCTCTCTTACTCATTTGTGCAAACAAACTTACTCACCTTGCCCCCAAAACTTACTCACCAATGCCCATAACTTACTTGTGCCCATAAACTTACTTACCAATGCCCATAAACTTATTCACCTGAGCCCATGAAATTACTCACCTGCCCCCAAAACTTACTCACCAATGCCCATAACTTAATTGTGCCCATAAACTTACTCACCAATCACCATACACTTACTCACTACCAGGGCTGCACATTTGAATCTTACCAGGGCACACACTAAGAATTATTTGTCCTGGTATAGTGTGGCTAATTCTTATGGCTCCATGGTGTAGTGGTTAGCATGCCTACCTTTGAATCTGCCAGCCAGGGTTGGAATCCCCATCCCTGGACAGTCATTTAATTGTTGCCCACTTATGAATTTTCCCCAAAAACATTTGAGCAAGAATTGATTTTGTCATAGGTATGTAGGTGAGTAAGGTTAGGTTATGTTCATCCTTCCTTTCAGGCGGGTTGGATGTACCTATTGTTAGACCTTGCTGTATAGATCTCTCTCTCTCTCTCTCTCTCTCTCTCTCTCTCTCTCTCTCTCTCTCTCTCTCTCTCTCTCTCTCTCTCTCTCTCTCTCTCTCTCTCTCTCTCTCTCTCTCTCTCTCTCTCTCTCTCTCTCTCTCTCTCTCTCTCTCTCTCTCTCTCTCCCATAACTTACTCATTTGTGCAAACAAACTTACTCACCTTGCCCCCAAAACTTACTCACCAATGCCCATAACTTACTTGTTCCCATAAACTTACTTACCAATGCCCATAAACTTATTCACCTGAGCCCATGAAATTACTCACCTGCCCCCAAAACTTACTCACCAATGCCCATAACTTACTTGTGCCCATAAACTTACTCACCAATCCCCATACACTTTCTCACTACCAGGGCTGCACATTTGAATCTTACCAGGGCACACACTAAGAATTATTTGTCCTGGTATAGTGTGGCTAATTCTTATGGCTCCATGGTGTAGTGGTTAGCATGCCTACCTTTGAATCTGCCAGCCAGGGTTGGAATCCCCATCCCTGGACAGTCATTTAATTGTTGCCCACTTATAAATTTTCCCCAAAAACATTTGAGCAAGAATTAATTTTGTCATAGGTATGTAGGTGAGTAAGGTTAGGTTATGTTCATTCTTCCTTTCAGGCGGGTTGGATGTACCTATTGTTAGACCTTGCTGTATAGATCTCTCTCTCTCTCTCTCTCTCTCTCTCTCTCTCTCTCTCTCTCTCTCTCTCTCTCTCTCTCTCTCTCTCTCTCTCTCTCTCTCTCTCTCTCTCTCTCTCTCTCTCTCTCTCTCTCTCTCTCTCTCTCTCTCTCTCTCTCTCTCTCTCTCTCCCATAACTTACTCATTTGTGCAAACAAACTTACTCACCTTGCCCCCAAAACTTACTCACCAATGCCCATAACTTACTTGTGCCCATAAACTTACTTACCAATGCCCATAAACTTATTCACCTGAGCCCATGAAATTACTCACCTGCCCCCAAAACTTACTCACCAATGCCCATAACTTACTTGTGCCCATAAACTTACTCACCAATCCCCATACACTTACTCACTACCAGGGCTGCACATTTGAATCTTACCAGGGCACACACTAAGAATTATTTGTCCTGGTATAGTGTGGCTAGTTCTTATGGTTCCGTGGTGTAGTGGTTAGCATGCCTACCTATGAATCTGCCAGCCAGGGTTGGAATCCCCATCCCTGGACAGTCATTTAATTGTTGCCCACTTAAGAATTTTCCCCAAAAACATTTGAGTAAGAATTAATTTTGTCATAGGTATGTAGGTGCGTAAGGTTAGGTTATGTTCATCCTTCCTTTCAGGCGGGCTGGATGTACCTATTGTTAGACCTTGCTGTATAGATCTCTCTCTCTCTCTCTCTCTCTCTCTCTCTCTCTCTCTCTCTCTCTCTCTCTCTCTCTCTCTCTCTCTCTCTCTCTCTCTCTCTCTCTCTCTCTCTCTCTCTCTCTCTCTCTCTCCCATAACTTACTCATTTGTGCAAACAAACTTACTCACCTTGCCCCCAAAACTTACTCACCTATATCCATAACTTACTCACTTGTGCCCATAAACTTACTCACCAATGCCCATAAACTTACTCACCTGAGCCCATGAACTTACTCACCTGCCCCCAAAACTTACTCACCAATGCCCATAAACTTACTCACCAATGCCCATAAACTTACTCACCTTGCCCCCAAAACTTACTCACTTATGCCCATAAACTTACTCACCTGAGCCCATGAACTTACTCACCTGCCCCCAAAACTTACTCACCAATGCCCATAACTTACTTGTGCCCATAAACTTACTTACCAATGCCCATAAACTTATTCACCTGAGCCCATGAAATTACTCACCTGCCCCCAAAACTTACTCACCAATGCCCATAACTTACTTGTGCCCATAAACTTACTCACCAATCACCATACACATGATACACTTACTCACTACCAGGGCTGCACATTTGAATCTTACCAGGGCACACACTAAGAATTATTTGTCCTGGTATAGTGTGGCTAATTCATATGGCTCCATGGTGCAGTGGTTAGCATGCCTACCTTTGAATCTGCCAGCCAGGGTTGGAATCCCCATCCCTGGACAGTCATTTAATTGTTGCCCACTTATGAATTTTCCCCAAAAACATTTGAGCAAGAATTAATTTTGTCATAGGTATGTAGGTGAGTAAGGCTAGGTTATGTTCATCCTTCCTTTCAGGCGGGTTGGATGTACCTATTGTTAGACCTTGCTGTATAGATCTCTCTCTCTCTCTCTCTCTCTCTCTCTCTCTCTCTCTCTCTCTCTCTCTCTCTCTCTCTCTCTCTCTCTCTCTCTCTCTCTCTCTCTCTCTCTCTCTCTCTCTCTCTCTCATAACTTACTCATTTGTGCAAACAAACTTACTCACCTTGCCCCCAAAACTTACTCACCAATGCCCATAACTTACTTGTGCCCATAAACTTACTTACCAATGCCCATAAACTTATTCACCTGAGCCCATGAAATTACTCACCTGCCCCCAAAACTTACTCACCAATGCCCATAACTTACTTGTGCCCATAAACTTACTCACCAATCCCCATACACTTACTCACTACCAGGGCTGCACATTTGAATCTTACCAGGGCACACACTAAGAATTATTTGTCCTGGTATAGTGTGGCTAATTCTTATGGCTCCATGGTGTAGTGGTTAGCATGCCTACCTTTGAATCTGCCAGCCAGGGTTGGAATCATCATCCCTGGACAGTCATTTAATTGTTGCCCACTTATGAATGTTCCCCAAAAACATTTGAGCAAGAATTAATTTTGTCATAGGTATGTAGGTGAGTAAGGTTAGGTTATGTTAATCCTTCCTTTCAGGCGGGTTGGATGTACCTATTGTTAGACCTTGCTGTATAGATCTCTCTCTCTCTCTCTCTCTCTCTCTCTCTCTCTCTCTCTCTCTCTCTCTCTCTCTCTCTCTCTCTCTCTCTCTCTCTCTCTCTCTCTCTCTCTCTCTCTCTCTCTCTCTCTCTCTCTCTCTCTCTCTCTCTCTCATAACTTACTCATTTGTGCAAACAAACTTACTCACCTTGCCCCCAAAACTTACTCACCAATGCCCATAACTTACTTGTGCCCATAAACTTACTTACCAATGCCCATAAACTTATTCACCTGAGCCCATGAAATTACTCACCTGCCCCCAAAACTTACTCACCAATGCCCATAACTTACTTGTGCCCATAAACTTACTCACCAATCCCCATACACTTACTCACTACCAGGGCTGCACATTTGAATCTTACCAGGGCACACACTAAGAATTATTTGTCCTGGTATAGTTTGGCTAGTTCTTATGGTTCCGTGGTGTAGTGGTTAGCATGCCTACCTATGAATCTGCCAGCCAGGGTTGGAATCCCCATCCCTGGACAGTCATTTAATTGTTGCCCACTTATGAATTTTCCCCAAAAACATTTGAGTAAGAATTAATTTTGTCATAGGTATGTAGGTGAGTAAGGTTAGGTTATGTTCATCCTTCCTTTCAGGCGGGCTGGATGTACCTATTGTTAGACCTTGCTGTATAGATCTCTCTCTCTCTCTCTCTCTCTCTCTCTCTCTCTCTCTCTCTCTCTCTCTCTCTCTCTCTCTCTCTCTCTCTCTCTCTCTCTCTCTCTCTCTCTCTCTCTCTCTCTCTCTCTCTCTCTCTCTCTCTCTCTCTCTCTCTCTCTCTCTCTCTCTCTCTCTGCTCATTTGTGCAAACAAACTTACTCACCTTGCCCCCAAAACTTACTCACCTATATCCATAACTTACTCACTTGTGCCCATAAACTTACTCACCAATGCCTATAAACTTACTCACCTGAGCTCATGAACTTACTCACCTGCCCCCAAAACTTACTCACCAATGCCCATAAACTTACTCACCTTGCCCCCAAAACTTACTCACCAATGCCCATAAACTTACTCACCTGAGCCCATGAACTTACTCACCTGCCCCCAAAACTTACTCACCAATGCCCATAACTTACTTGTGCCCATAAACTTACTTACCAATGCCCATAAACTTATTCACCTGAGCCCATGAAATTACTCACCTGCCCCCAAAACTTACTCACCAATGCCCATAACTTACTTGTGCCCATAAACTTACTCACCAATCCCCATACACTTACTCACTACCAGGGCTGCACATTTGAATCTTACCAGGGCACACACTAAGAATTATTTGTCCTGGTATAGTGTGGCGAATTCCTAGGGCTCCATGGTGTAGTGGTTAGCATGCCTACCTATGAATCTGCCAGCCAGGGTTGGAATCCCCATCCCTGGACAGTCATTTAATTGTTGCCCACTTATGAATTTTCCCCAAAAACATTTGAACAAGAATTAATTTTGTCATAGGTATGTAGGTGAGTAAGGTTAGGTTATGTTCATCCTTCCTTTCAGGCGGGTTGGATGTACCTATTGTTATACCTTGCTGTATAGATCTCTCTCTCTCTCTCTCTCTCTCTCTCTCTCTCTCTCTCTCTCTCTCTCTCTCTCTCTCTCTCTCTGTTACGTACTTATTGAAGACATTGTACATTGGTCTAAAGCATTCTCTCTCTCCCTTACTGCTTGTCTCCGCTCCTAAACACACAAACACACACACACACACACACACACACACTCAAACACACACACACACACACACACACACTCAAACACACACACACACACACTCAAACACACACACACACACACACACACACACACACACGTATCCTCCTCTTCCTTCTCCTCCTCCTCCCCGTCATCGTCCCCTCTAAAGTTTCCTCCTCCACCTCCTCCTGCCCCTCCCCCTGCGCCATGTTTAAATGTTTAAAAGGCCTCGTCGCGTCATTTCTAGCCACCATGTCCCCAGGTTTAAAGCCCCGGATACCCAGCGACCTTGAAAGTGTCATAGAAAACGAAGCAAGGGAAGCCAAGCTGGAGGGGAAGACAAGAGTATGGAACGCCTTGTGATGGGACGGTTAATGTTCTCTGTTACTACTACTACTAGTATATAACAAGTATAGGAAGAGTGACCTGAAAGTTGCGTTACCTTCCAGCCACCGGCACCCAAGACCACGCCCGAGCCCAAGCCCCGACCGCCAGCCCGCCCAGCCCCCAAGGCTCCCTCCATGGCCTCCTGCAGGGCTTGAGGTGGTCAGGCTCCCCACACTGCTGCCCCTCGCAGTGCCAGGGCAGTGCCACACCTGTAAGCTGCGGCGCCATGCCCGGTCTGAGGGCGCCGCTGGACTGTGAGTGTTGACCTCGTGTTTGACCTTATTTTGAAGCTACTAAGTGACCATCGCAGGAATTATTACACGTTTCATTAGTCTTCATTAATGACTGAGTGCCTCAAGTGTCTGTTTTGGCTCTGGGTGCCGCACATAACCTATTCCCAAAGCTTAAAAAGGAGGTCAATCAGACTTTCACGAGTGTTTTCCAGGTTCAAGGTGCAGAGGAAGGGTCAAACTGCATCCAGGCTCACTAATATACCCATGCTAGGAAATCACATCAACACAAACCAAATTACTACAGAATCACACCCAACACACCGAATTGCACCAGAATCACACCCAACACATTGAATTCCTCCAGAATCACACCCAACACACTCAATTGCTCCAGAATCACACCCAACACACTCAGTTGCCCCAGAATCACACACAACTCAGTGAATTGCCCCAGAATCACACACAACACACACTGAATTACTCCAGAATCACACCCAACACATTGAATTCCTCCAGAATCACACCCAACACACACTGACTTGCTCCAGAATCACACCCAACACTCACTGAATTGCCCCAGAATCACACACAACACACACTGACTTGCTCCAGAATCACACCCAACACTCACTGAATTGCCCCAGAATCACACCCAACACACACTGACTTGCTCCAGAATCACACCCAACACACACTCAAACACACATGATTGACAGTTAGCTTTGTGGACTGATTCTGGATAATGCGGCGGGCAGCTGTCAGTTGCATGAAACGCATATTTGTGTTGGCTGTTCGGGGGACCGGGGAGCCGAGTGTGCAGGGGAGGGAAGTGAAGGAAGTGTAATTGTTAGTGTTGGTGTGTTGTGACAAGTGAGTGTGTATTGCTTTTCTGAATGAGTCTATTGTACCACAGTCTGTAGAGGGAGGCTGTTCCAGTGGTGTATGGTGCGTGGAAAGTATGAGTGCTTGTATGCATCAGTGTTAGTGTGATGTGCTTGGTGTTTATGGACGTGTGTGTTACTCAGTACGTTGGCTGTTTGCGCTGTGTAGGGTAGGTACGTGTGTGGGTCAGTGTGAGTGTTTGTGATCTCGTACATAAGTCTGTGTGCTTGGGAAGAGGTTTCTTTGGCCGATGACCTAACCTAACCTATTATCTATATCTATTATCTATTCACTCATTCATGATAGGTAAGGTTAGGTTACTACTACTATCCCTATGACACCACAGTTTATATTTATACATTTATCTATATGCATTTCCTTATATAGTAATACATAAATTATATATATGTTTATTTATACATTGTTTTACCCCCAGGTTACTGCCGCTAACACATGCTGGACTACTACTACTACAACTACTACTATCAGTGAGCTTCTCCTACCATATCCACCCATGCCATAACACCACCACCACCACTGCAGTAGAGATGGATTTTGAAAGCCCTCATGTGGAGAAGGAGTTTCCGGGCCTGTACGCCTCCGAGTCCTCCAGACGCAGCAACAGCGATTGTGAGTCTCTCTCTCTCTCTCTCTCTCTCTCTCTCTCTCTCTCTCTCTCTCTCTCTCTCTCTCTCTCTCTCTCTCTCTCTCTCTCTCTCTCTCTCTCTCTCTCTCTCTCTCTCTCTCTCTCTCTCTCAAAATAATTGCATCCTTTATGTATCTATGTCTAATTATTATTATTATTATTATTATTATTATTATTATTGTTATTATTATTATTGTTATTATTAACCCCTCCCCGGTGGCAGGACAGATGTATGTACTGTCCAAAAAAAAATCGTCTATGTATAGACGCTGTCGATTTTCATCCTTACGTGTATATATAGATTCCCCGCAAGTGGGCATTCCAGATTGACGTCTATATAGAGACTCTGCCGCAAAACTGAACAAACGTTTGAATCTACATATAGATGTTATTTAAGTTAGATTGGTTATATGTATATTGATATATTTATATGAAGGTTTAGAGTGTAATCACTGACAGTACATAAGTCAGGATCATCAAAATCATTCAAAAAATCAACAGCTATATCCTCAGCTGCCAAAGAAGTCATTTCTTCCGGCTTAAGAGGTCTCTTTCTCCTTGACATGATAGACTATAATAATAAAAGAAACTAGAAAAAAAATGCAAAAAATTCCCAGTGTTAGCTGATGTGCAACGCTGGAGACAGAAGTGGTGGACGTGTGCGGCGTATTAAAGCTACTGGGGGTAATGAAGTGTCTGCATCTGATTGAATTCTTATGTGAACTGCTGTTATGATTTCCCTTTTTTGAGTATTTTCTTGTTTGTGGACGGAACTGGTCTACGTGTTGCCCTGGGTGAAATGAAACTATCGTCTGCAACTGTACATACTCAGCATAACTTTTATGTACAAGATATCAACATTTAGTCCAGTATGAGGTGAACAAGGGATAGACAGAGGTGGGTAGCCATGTACAGTCAGTGACAAAAATCTTGACCCTGAATTTTTTCATGACCTTGATTTGCAGAACATTATATCAGTTCTGTGTTTCTATAGTAGGGAGCTCATAATATTTCCTTTCTCCAAAGTTTTAGCCACAATTAAACACTTGTTTCTGTAATTACAGGAAACAAATTAGATGGGCAACTATAATTTATAAAAAAATTATTACAAAAATAAAGTGATGTTAAAAAAGTTGTAGTTAAGGCTAGTGAGACTGACTAGGTATAATATTTCCATAGTCCGGAAAGTGCGCAGTATCCATCCAGCCTGGCTTCGTGCTTTCTTTACCACTTTGTGGATATGTTGGGTAAAGTTTCCGTCTGAGCTCAGAGTGATCCCCGGGTCTCTTATATGCTCCTTGATTATTATATGGAAATCATCCAGTGCTAAATATTTGTGTGCATTGCTGTTGGTCCCCCTGAGCTATAGTGTATGCACTCAAATTTGCTATTATTGAAAGACATATTGTTGTGCTCTGCCCATGAATAGAGTGCTGCTAAATCAGTTTGCAATTTTTTGGCATCGGCTGTTGAAGAGACTTCCTTTAGTACCCTGGTGTCATCAGCAAAGGAAGCTACAGTCGAATGTAAGATGTGCTGATTCATGTCGGAGATGTGGATCAGGAATAGCAGGGGTCCAAGGACTGATCCCTGTGGTACCCCGCTGACAACTTCCGATGACTGAGAAACTGCACCATCAGCCGCTACACATTGAGTCCTGCCAGTGAGAAATGAGTGCAGCCACATCCCGAGTTTTCCCGTAATGGCCGTTTGTCTGGCCTTGTGTAACAAAATGCCATGGTCTACCATGTTGAAAGCTTTCGCAAAATCAAGGTAGACCACATCGACATCTGCATTATGTTCAAGCTTACCTATGATTGAGTCATAGTGGGCCAAAAGTTGTGAGAGGCACGAGCGCCCAGTACGAAAGCCATGTTGGTCCGGGTTCATTCTGTTATTGCTTTCTAGATATGCAGACATGTTTTTAACCATAATTCTCTCTAGAACTTTAATAATATGGGAGGTTAAGGCAACTGGTCGATAGTTTTTTGCCTCTGCTCTTGACCCTCCCTTGTATATTGGTGTAATGAATGCACTTTTTAGCTTTTCTGGTATTATGCCAGAATCTAGAGAGTTTCTATAAAAATTTAACAGAGGAACACTCAGCTCTTCAGCACATTTTTTAAGAAGTACTGCAGGGAATTGATCGGGGCCAGCTGCCGAATTAGTGGCCACCCCTTTAATTGCTTGCTGTGTGTCGTCGTTGTTTAAGCTTATGTCCGTCAGGTGTGATATTTGATCAGTTCCTTGGTTGAAAAAGTCCATAGGTAGGTTGACAATTTTGTCTTCCATGGGTTTGCTGAAGACGCTTTTGTACTGAATCAGTAGTGCTTCAACGACATCCTGGGCTTTGTTTATGGGTTGGCCGTGTACGTCAGTCAGTGGGCCAACACTCGCTCTCACAGCCGATTTGTTAGCAGCATATTTGTAAAAGTATTTGGGGTTGGTTTTGATGCATGACGCGGCTTGTATTTCTTTCCGGTCATTCTCTGATTCAACTGATCTTTTAAGTTTTTCTTCTGTAATGGCAATTTTGTTTTCGAGTTGGGTCAGCATTTTGGTGTAGTTGGTATTACCGAGTTTCTTCCTTAGTTTTGTTCTTTTTCTCATTAGTACTTTTCGGTCTCTTGGTATGTTACCATTGAAAGGAGAGGTCTTTTTAGACGGCCTCCTCAGTGGTACATGCCTCTTTGATATTTTCAAGCATGTGTTAATGACTGTATCATATTGGGCCTCAGGGTCACAGTCCCTCATGAGTAGATCCCAGTTTAGCTCACCCAGGTCTTTCTTTATACTGTCCCAGCAGACTGACTCGCTTAGGAAGTTGAGTTGGTTAAAATTAAAATTAGGAGCCTGCTCCACTTCACTGGACAGTCTAAGATGTGTATTTCTAGGTAGGTTGGTAGTCACGGTGATGATGTTATGGTCAGAGAGATTAGTTTTATTCACCCTAATATTATGTATAATATCATCATTATTTATCATAACGATGTCTAGTATGTTCTTACCTCTTGTAGGAGTGTCGATGATTTGATTGAGGCGGTATTCCTCGGCAAAGTGCATGACAGCTTTTGCCTGGGTCCTCATGTCTTCCGCTCCTCCATACACACACTCCAAATTCCAGTCTATTAGCGGAAAGTTTAAGTCTCCAGTAAGTATAATGGTGGGCATGGGCAGTGGTAGCGAGCCAATGATATCCCTTATCTTTGTTAGTTGCGTCATAAATTTCTCTGTTGGGCATGCTGGTGGTCTGTATATGTTTATATATACCCAGTCAATGTCTTGAATGCATAGTACCAGTGATTCTGTGTACATATTTGATTCCTGGAAAAGTACTTTTGTTCTAGCTGCAAAATGGCTATCTATCAACGTAAGTGATGACCCCGCCTTTTTTCCGTTGAATTGGTCGGTCCGTCCTGTATGGTACAAAGTGTGGTATTTTTATTTCTGCTTTTCTAATCTCCTCTGTTAAGTGTGTTTCTGTGAGAGAGATTATAAAGGCATTTTCAGTTTGTGCCATTTCTGTGAGCAGACCATTAATTTCACATCAACCGGTTTATTTATTTATCTCTTATCTAATCCCCCCCCCCCCCCCCCCCAGAGGAAGTGCCAGTGTTTGGAGTGCCACTGTGCCTGGCCGTCCAGCGCTGCCCGGCACACGATGGCATCCAGCTGCCCACCATTGTCAGGGAGTGCATTGACCAGATAGAGGTGAGTGTTATTATTGTTGTTATTATTATTATTATTATTATTATTATTATTATTGTTATTATTGTTATTATTATTATTATTACTGCATTATTACATTATCTGGGCATGAGAACACACACACACACACACACACACACACACACACAGCGCTCATGTGTGAAGATTATTAGAGAACTGATTCCTGGCAGCAAGAACACATCAAAGACTACAATGAAGTGACAGCGTGTCATTTTGATACTTTTTTTGCTCAAGTGGGTAAATGTACATTTGAAAAATCTCAACAGAACTTAAGTGATGCAGGCTTAATACTACAACCATTACACACAAGTTTAAGACATGGCATTAATTCACATAGTAGTAATTCACATGTTTCGGCCTGAACCCACAAGCTGGGAAACAATAACTTCAGCTATCAGACACATGAATAATAGTGGCTCTTACGGATCAGACGGTATCCCTTTTAAATTTTTAAAAGACGCCCTTCAATGCACACATTACTTGCATCATAAACACCTCAATTGTAAGTGGAGTTTTCCCCACACCGTGGAAGCACTCCATTGTAATACCTATTTTTAAGTCTGGCAATGAAAACGAACCTATAAGTAAGTACCGTCCCATCCTACCCATTCTTTCTAAAGTAACTGAAAAAAGAGTTGCATCTCAGCTTACTAAGTGAATGAGAAGGATAGTCTCCAAAATACGCATTTCCCCCTCGATTTGCAAGGTTTGCAGTGAGAACTGACGGATGATGGCCGGAGCCAGAGCCGAGGCTGACTCTAGACGGGAGATGGCAGAGTGAACATGACGGAGGTCCCGAACTGTGGCGTTGAGGACTTCCTGATGGAGGTTAAGCTGACGTCTCTCTTCCGCCAATAGAGTGTAGAGATGGGAGATTTTCCCGTGTATGACGTCTATCTGGGCCTGACTGGCCGTACCAGAAAGGAGGTTGCAAGCGAGCCAATGAAATCAACGGCTCCTCGCCGCTGGCGAGTCCGAAACGGGCTCTCATCCCTACCACTCCTAGCCGACAGGAAGTTGTTGAGATCCTTGAACAATTTTGCAAATTCAGTGTGGAAGGAGTCTAGAGTCCGCCTCAGCAGCCCAACAGTAGGGACTGATTGATTCATATGGTCAATTGACCATTGTGTGTGTGTGTATTTACCTAATTGTATTTACCTAGTTGTGACATACGGGAAAAGATCTACGCTCATGCTGTCCGGTCTCCATATCCTCTCTTATCCAACTTTTCCTTAATATCCTGAATGTTTCTTGCACAAACCACCTCCTCCTCCAGTCCGTTCCACAGCTTCTGTTTGGGAAGCTAAACTTTTTCACATCTCACCTACACGTGGTCGCCCTAAACTTCTTTCCATGTCCTCTCGTTTCTCTCTCGCCCCACACACACACACAGGTCCTCTCTGTCCACCCCGCTCGCCACCCTGTACACCGCTATCACCGCTCCTCTCTCTTCTCCTCTATCTATATGTGTGTGTGTGTGTGTGTGTGTGTGTGTGTGTGTGTGTGTGAGAGAGAGAGAGAGAGAGATGGGGGGGGGATTTGACACCTCATTGACAAGAAGAGAGAGAGAGAGAGAGAGCAGCCTATTTCTCTCTCTCTCTCTCTCTCTCTCTCTCTCTCTCTCTCTCTCTCTCTCACACACACACACACACACACACACACAGACACATGGATGGGAGGGATTGACATAGAGGGGAGAGGGAGGTGGGCATGAACAAGCTGTAACTTATATTCTCTCTCTCTCTCTCTCTCTCTCTCTCTCTCTCTCTCTCTCTCTCTCTCTCTCTCTCTCTCTCTCTCTCTCTCTCTCTCTCACACACACACACACACACACACACACACACACACACACACACACATGGATGGGAGGGATTGACATAGAGGGGAGAGGGAGGTGGGCATGAACAAGCTGTAACTTATATTTTCTCTCTCTCTCTCTCTCTCTCTCTCTCTCTCTCTTATAATATACTGATCTTTTTTTT
>NW_026110850.1:212500-330000 GCF_024679095.1 Eriocheir sinensis
TAGAGGTGGTTGTGTTAGTAATTCTATGGTGGGTACTAGTGTTTTGAGCCTGGTGACAACAAGGCTTTGGTAGAGGTGGTTGTGTTAGTGAGTGTGTGTGTTGAGCGTGTCTTCAGCGCACACTGCCTCTGTTGCTGACGAGTAAGGTGGCACTCTCTGCATTGTGACTTCAGGTGCCTGAGGACGCCTTCCCATGGACAGCAGCAGGCGACATCCTCCTGAGGGGCTGCTGTGTGGCGTCCATCCTTCTTTGTATAAAGACAAATACACTTACCTCAACACAACAACTTTTTTTATATTCATATGTTTTCTGGGAGGGAGAAGGGGGAGAGAGGCAGGATGGTGTGTGCCTGTAAGGTGAGTGTTGTATGAAATGACCACCCTCAAACTTCCCCTTCAGGCTCGCTTGCAACATGAGTTTTAGCGAGGGTGTGTTTCCACGCTCTCCGTTGGGTGTGTGAGTGGACTGTCCCATGGCTTCAGACTTGCCAGAGTAATCATTTTTTTTACTACAGCAAAGGAGACGGCTCAAGGTAAAGTTGGGGGCATACACTATAACTGCACATGGCCTCAGTGCTCATCTCCGTGACATTGAGCCTGTGGTGGGAGGGAGCTCATTACCCCGGCTAGTGTGACATCCGGGTTATGACAGTTTACCGTCCCCAGGTTTCCCCAGGTACCCATTTATCAACCAGCACGCGGAGTAGTGGCCAGCAGGTACGGTGACCACTAGACCACGGAGGCATATGAGACGGCTCAAGGGCAACAAAAACAGTGTAGGAAAAAAAGCTTGCTACTCAGCACTCCCATAATAGTAAAGAGTGGACAATAGAGAGATCAACTTCGGGTGGAGAGGCGTCTTGATTCACTCACGGTAACCCAGTAGCAGCGAAGGGCCAAATTTGTGCCATGATATAAACCCCCAAAAATAGATGATGCATAATCTGATCACAAATGCTTTGATATATATTATGAAATGGTTTGTGTGAGTGATTATTTTTTTCTCATTTTTCTCGCTTAGAGGGACCATTAAGAAACATGATCCCCGCTGCTGCCAGGTTAAAGGGGAATAGTACAGCCATCACTTAGTTACTCCATCCTTTACCTGTCTCCACTCCTTCACTCAATTACTCCTCCTCCTCCTACTCTTCACGACACTCACTGCCTGACACTGGCTGGGTCTTTGCTTTTCCTGGTTTTAATATGTTAATTGTTTCTGCATTTTTCTAATTTTTGTTGGCTTTGTTTGCTGCAGAAATATGCGTAAGATGGTGTTTTGGAGTCAGCCTTTGGGCTTGTGTCTACAGAGCCTCTCCAATTGATAATTTCAGGGAGTGTTAGTGGCTGCCAAGGCTTGGGGATTGGTACAAGCAATAGTTAGTCTTGTGAGTCGCTATAATATTAAATAAGCCTTGGGGAGCAGACGTTAGGTGTTAGAGGCCACTGTTAGCTTCCAGACTTTAAGGTAACATCAGGTTTGCTAATTTCAGGGACTTGCAATGGCTGACGAGGCTTGTGAATGGGTAGAAGCAAGTTAGGAATCGTTTAAGAAGTCAGTCAGCCAGTCAGTTAAGGTTGCCACATAGCTTTGAATTGTTAGATACCATTCAGTCAGTCAACCCAAGGAACAAACCATGTCTGTATGCATCCTTCACATCCTACAGGTTGAGCTTGAAGTCCTGGAGGTGTTTTCCTGGAGCCACAAGCCCCAGGGAGAGATTGGTGACCTTCCCCTTGACCCAGATGACCCCTGAGGTACCCCAAGCCTGCCTGACTGGTATGTGTTCTGTCTCTTTCAAGGTTGTTTCTTCACTTTCCTTCCTTCCTCTTCTCTTTCTTCCTACGGCAAAAAATAGCTTAATCTTTCCTCTTTCTCCTCCTGTTTCTTCATTTTTTTTTAATTTTGTCTCCTTCCTTTCTTTTTTCTTCCTCTTTCCTTCTCTTTCTTTCCTTTCCCTTCATTCTTTCTCCCTTTTCTCTCTCATTTTCCTTTTCCTCTCCATTCTTTTCATTTTCATTTTCTCTCTCTGTTAGTGGAAAGGAATCATTTTTTTTTATTTTGTCTCCTTCCTTTCTTTTTTCTTCCTCTTTCCTTCTTTTTCTTTCCTTTCCCTTCATTCTTTCTCCCTTTTCTCTCTCATTTTCCTTTTCCTCTCCATTCTTTTCCTTTTCTTTTTTCCTTTCTACCCTCCCTCCCTCCCTCCTACTCTCTCTTTCTTTCCTTTCCCTTCATTCTTTCTCCCTTTTCTCTCTCATTTTCCTTTTCCTCTCCATTCTTTTCCTTTTCTTTTTTCCTTTCTACCCTCTCCATCCCTCCCTCCCTCCTCCTCTCTCTCTCTCTCTCTCTCTTTCATACAGCAAGGGTCATATAGTTATAATAGTAGCAACAGTAGTAGTAGTAGTAGTAGTAGTAGTAGTGGTGGTGGTGGTGGTGGTTGAGTGGTTAGCAAGCGATATGGTGAGCCCGAGGACCCAGGTTAGAGTCCCACTGACAATTTCTAAGCATTACTGAGTGAGACCATTCCCCCCCCCCCCAGACCTTCAGTCAACCCTGGCCTTTGGGGACGAAGGAGTCGTTAACCCCAGCAAGAGTCACACACAACGACACCCGCTATAAATACAATTCGCTTGTGCCACTGACGGCCTGGGGTTGTCCATGGGGCCCCTCATGAGAGCCTACCAGCGCTATAGCCAGCAAGGAAAAAAATGTTTGAAGCATTGGCCAAGCAAGAGTCACATGGCAGTCACTATAAATAAAATCCTCCTCCTCCTCCTCCTCCTCCTCCTCCTCCTCCTCCTTCCCACGGGTGACCCAAACTCCCTCAACATCCCTGGGGCCTGAGTTCAGCCTCCCCCTGGGCCACACCTTCAGGACGGCACTCTGGAGCCTGGCGGTGGAGCTGGTGGAGGGGCCGGCACTTAGGCAGGCACTTGTGGCATCCGTGAACCTGCTGTCCCTGGTCACTGGCACTGCAAAGGAGGCTGTAGAAGTGGGTGCCAGGGGGGGGGGGGGTTCGCACTGTTGTTGTAGTAGTAGTAGTAGTGGTGGTAGTAGTAGTAGTAGTGGTGGTAGTAGTAGTAGTGGTGGTAGTAGTAGTAATAGAAGTAGTGTTATTATTATTATTATTATTATTATTTTGTGCAGTAGTTTTTTTAATATTTTTTTCTGTCGACTTTATTTTTCTTTTTTCTTATTTTTTTCTTTATTCTTCCCTTTCCTTCCCTTCCCTTCCCTTCCCTCTCCTTCCCTTCCCATCCCTTCCCTCTCCTTCCCTTCCCTTCCCTCTCCTTCCCTTCCCATCCTTTCCCTTCCCTTCCCTTCCCTTCCCATCCCTTCCCTTTCCATCCCTTCCCTTCCCTACCCTTCCCTTCCCTACCCTTCCCTTCCCTACCCTTCCCTTTCCTTCCCTTCCCTTTCCTTCCCTTCCCTTCGCTTTCCTTCCTTTCCCTCTCTTTCCCATCCCTTCCCATCCTTTCCCTTCCCTTCCCTCTCTTTCCCATCCCTTCCCCTCCCATCCTTTCCCTTCCCTTTCCTTCCCTTCCCTTCCCTTCCCTTCCCTTCCACAGGCGTTGAGTCACAGGCATGCCGATGTAGGGTGGGGCTGGTCCAGGTCACCTCGGGTCAAACTTCATCATGAGGGAGCAGCCGTAACTTAGTCTTGGGGGGACTTAGTGCTGCCCCCCTGGACTACCCCTGGCCAATGCTGTCTTCCCCTGGTGCTGCCCCCCGCATGGTGCTGCCCTGGGGGGAACCTAAGGGATAAAAAGAGAGCAGAGGATAATGTAAATGATAATATAGAAAAAGAAGGAATTATATGAGAAAAAGCAGCAAATATGACACAGTGAATAATTGATAAATATAAGGAAGTGAAAGAAAGAATAGATAAATCAGAGTTAATAGAAGAAAAAGGAATTAATTAAGATTTTGAGAGGTCAGAAAAATATAGATAAGGAATGTAATTGGAAAATGTGATCATTGAAAAACAGTTAATAAAAAAAAAGAAATAAAAGATATCTAATCAAAGAAAAGTGTGAATGTAAAAAAAAGAAAGATAATGAAGGGAAATGCAAGATGATAATGTGATGATCCAAAGAATACTGAAAGAAATCATTAAAAAAAAAAAAGAGGAAATAAAAATAAAAGAAAATATTAATTAATGTGTTCATGTATATTAGAATAACAAAAAAAAAAGATAAGAAAAGAAAATGAAATATAAAGTGAACGGAATGGATCTATTACTACTACTACTACTATTACTACTACTACTATTACTACTACTACTACTACTACTACTACGGCTACTGCTGCTACCAATGTAAGTACTATAACATTAACCTAGAATCTTGTTGTTGTTGTTGTTGTTGTTGTAGCCATTATAAAATATTGCAGAGAGAATACAAACAAACAAGCAAATGAAACAAGAAGAAGAAGAAGAAGAGAGAGAGAGAGAGAGAGAGAGAGAGAGAGAGAGAGAGAGAGAGAGAGAGAGAGAGAGAGAGAGAGAGAGAGAGAGAGAAACAAACAAACAAACAAACGAAAGAAGAAGAAAGAAAGAGAGAGAGAGAGAGAGAGACAAAAACGAGAGAAGAAGAAGAAGAAGAAGGGGGGAGAGAGAGAGAGAGAGAGAGAGAGAGAGAGAGAGAGAGAGAGAGAGAGAGAGAGAGAGAGAAGAAGAAGAAGAAGAAGGAGAGAGAGAGAGAGAATACAAACAAACAAACAAGCAAATGAAAGAAGAGAGAGAGAGAGAGAGAGAGAGAGAGAGAAGAAGAAGAAGAAGAAAGAGAGAGAGAAGGAAGAGTAAATTATTAATATTTTGACCTTCCCCGCTCTGTCTCGCTTCTCATATCCTTCTGCACACTTTTGTACACTTTTCCACACTTACCCACGTCACCCTGCACACTTAAACACGTTATTATGCCCCGAGTTCAAGTGTTCTGAAGACTTAACTGATGCAAACTTTCCCTTCGTGTATCGTTTTCTTCTTTCGTTAATACTTAATAGCATACCCTGATCTTATTTGTCTCCCCTTATCTGTTATTTTGAGCGTGTTTTTACCAGTGAACTTGCTCTATTTATCCGTCGTCAAGTTCTAAGGTTGTCGTGTATTAAAGTTCCAACACTATGATGACGTCACGGCCTCCATCTTCCCTGTCGTCTGGGAAGGCTGCCGAGACAGCGATATATTTTCATTGTTTTTCAGGTTATTATAAAGTGCCAGGAAGCGCCATGCTGTGGGAAGGTAGGTGGACCCTTTGCCCTTATTTTGGTGTGCAGGGACAGGAAATCAGGGCGTGGAAATAGGGGAAAATTGGAAAATCTGTTTCATGTGGTGGTGATGGCGGCGGTGATGACGGTGGTGGTGGTGGTGATGGCGGCGGTGATGGTGGTGACGGTGGTGGTGGTGGTGATGACGGCTGTGGTGACAGGTGTTGGTGGTGATGGCGGCGGTGATGGTGGTGGTGACGGCGGTGGTGATGATGGTGGTGGTGACAGATGTTGGTGGTGATGGTGGTGGTGGTGATGATGGTGGTGGTGATGACGGCTGTGGTGATGGCAGTGGTGATGACGGTGGTGGTGGTGATGACGGCAGTGGTGACAGGTGGTGGTGGTGATGACAGTGGTGGTGGTAAGTGGTGATGATGGCGGTGGTATTGACAGGTGTTAGTGGTGATAATGGCAGGGGTGACAGTGATGGTGACCGTTGTGGTGGTGTTGGTGGTGGTGGTGGTGGTGTATAATGGGTTGAGTTGACAGCCCCTGACCTGTCAAGCCACCAAACTGTCACTTAACTGTCATTCTCTTGCTGTCAAAATGTCGGGCACCTGTCAAATGTCAGGTGTTAGGTCAGGTCACAGTCCACCTGGGTTTCTGTGGTGTGGAATGACGCTAGTAAACTCCACCTTCATTGACTAGCAATAGTGATAGGTTAGATTATTTATTTCTATACTATTTCTAATTCTATTTCTATTCAATTGTATTTTATTTCTGTTAGTATTTCTGTTACCATTAGGGTATTATTGAAGAAAGGGTAGCCTAAGAATTTTGACATTAATTTTGTCCTAAACTATTTGGGTGTTATTCCGGAAATCAGATTTGGTTAGGTTAGATTAATTGTCTGCATATTAGGTTAAATTGGGTTAGGTTGCCTTGGTAATGATGTGTCAGGCTTTGTATTTCTCTGTTGGTGGTTGTCGCTGAGAGTTCGTGGGTGTATTTCTTGAGTTTTACCTGTAATTAGAAGGGGGCTTCGTGGTGCAGTGGTTAGCACACTTGGCTCACAATCGAGAGAGCCCGGGTTCAATTCCAGGCGGAGGGAAAATTTGGGCGGCTTTTCCGATACCCTACACCCCTGTCCACCCAGCAGTGTACCAGGTATTAATCGGGGGTTGTGCCCAGTCTCCTGGGGTCTGTTCCCTTCTCCTATAATTCCTTCCCCTTCTGTCTCTCTCTCTTCTGTCTTTCTGGGTGTGTGTTGTGCCGGGCTGTGTGAAGCTTAGTGTTTACTTTCCTGAAGGTTACTGGTGTGTGTGTGTGTGTGTGTCATCTCAATAACCTTGACATTTTCATAGTCACATTGTCATGTTCTGGCTCGCCCTAAAATATCAAGATCTTTTCGTATATAGCATCACAAATATCCGAAATCTACCAGAACAAAATAGTTTCGTCCTCACAGATTTCAGTGTAGCAAAACAGGGCCCTTTTTCTTTCAGTCTGAGAAACTAATGACCTACAATAACAACCCATCATTACAAAACACACCAAATCCTACCACAAAGAACTGTTAGGCAATCTCCAAAGGTCTGTCCCCTGAATCAATGAAGCAGACCAAGGTGCCTTTTTATCAGAGCCAGCGAGGGAAGAAATCTTTGCGGTTATTGCTGTAACTGAAACTTTAGTGCATGGTCTTTCAATGTCACTGTGTTTTCAGGATGATGCAAGTGAAGGCCACGAGAGAAGTGGAGAGAGGACCAGGAATGAATGATCCAATGTCTTGCTGCCCCACTCACTGAGACAAGGTGTGTGTATGTTTTATTTTAATGTGTGGGTGTGTTTATTACAGTATCTTGCTTTATAGACAGACAGCTAATCTGTTTTCTATGACAAAGGCATAAAATAGTACATCAGTATAGCCGTATATTAGACAAAGCGCAAAAAAGTCGTGCAAATTACAATCCTAATGACACTGACAAGTTGCGTCAATACTACAAATATTTCAACAACAACAAACGCCATCACTTAGAGAAAATGGAACTTCATAGCAAAACATGGGTCTGGAACTTATGGCGGCCCTCTCACCCTCTACATCCCCTTCCCCATGGCAGGTGTAAGACTGTATCCACCTACAGAACAGTATGTGTATGTATAACTTCCCCCACAGAACAATGCCTCGCATATCGGAGGAGGATAATTGAAAAATACGAGGCGAACGAAGATCAAATGTGTAGTTGTGTCAAACTATTTTGCATGAACGACAAACTTTATTGGTACGGTGGTGTAGCTCGGGACTCACTGATTAATGGTGACCGCTGGTTTTTATTCCTCATATCTGTCTGTCTATGATGCAAAATACTGTAGTACTATTGTTGTTGTAATTATTGTTATTATTATTATTATTGTTATTGTTTATCTTTTATCTGTTACCTATTCACCAAAACCTCTTCTTGCTCCTGTTCTTTTTCTTGTTTTGTTCGGCCACCTCTTCCTCTTCTTCTTCTTCTTCTTTTTCATTTACATTTTCCACTGCCAGTGTATATAGACCTTTTGAGTGTTGGTATTAGTAGTAACAGTAATAGTAGCAGTAGTAGTAGTAGTAGTAATAGTAGTGGTATTGTATTGATAGGAAAAGTAGTTGCAGTAGTTATTGTAGTCGTCATAATAGTAGTTGTAGTAGGAGTAGTAGTAGTAAAAGTTCTTGTAGAGACAGTAGTAGTGAAGCGGACATGGAACATTCACCCCTTTGGGCTGGTTTACACAGACACGCAGACATGCATGGACTTCCAGCAGGACATGGAAACTTCGTTGGTATAATTTTCCTTTATTCCTATGATGTGGCTTTGGACAAAGAGTCCTCCATTTTGTGCGCCATACATGCCCCAGTCGTGCCGGGAAACTATGGGAAAAGTGATGACATAATCAATTTACACATCCCAAACTTTCTGGCTCCTTGCACTGAAGCCCAAGTCATATATTGTTGCATTCATAGCTTAAACTATTCTAAACACTCTTATACACAGTATGTGGACATTACATAGCTTAACATTATGTTATAACATAGAAATATTAGCAAAATACACTGACCTCCAGTGCCACGGATTAAATCACCGCTCCATATCGCTGAGTCTACAATTCATATCCACTTATAAGCGACAGACTCGCTGCCCGAACATCAGCAGCTGTGTGTAAGCGTTCTTAACGGAACCTATGTTACCTTCTAATAGCATCATACAAGTTTATCCTTTTAGCACCATATAAATTCTATAGCACCATATAAATTCCTTACACATTAATATTTTACGTAATAACAAGGAGGTATAATGAGGCATATTGATACCACAGTTACATGGCTCCCCTAAATTGTAGGACAATTTAACTTATAACTACTTAATACATTAATCATAACATGAGTATTTTAGATACATGAAATGCTGCTAACATCATCTTTGCACTTCCTAAGTACAAACAGATCATTTAGGGTCCTCGGTGGGGTCGCCCCGGTCTTCCTGAGTAGTACATTCTAACAAGAGAACAAGACTATGAACAGGCCTTTCAACAATGTTCATTGCCTTTATTCTTTTCCCTGAATTGTCAAGACATGAGTCTGACATCATCACTTTCACCTTTCTCACAAGACCATCATCACTTGGAAGACACTCAGTTATTCTGCCTAGCTTCCATTGGTTTCTAGCTAGGTTGCAATCCTTAACAATAACAATATCATCCACCTTGAGGTTTCTGCCATTTATTTCTAAGCTGAAGAGACTGCAAAACTTCCCTTTTCCACCTTGACCAAAACTCATTTGCAAGGAACTATACCCTACGCCAACGTTCCTCTGTACCGTGAACCCATAGAGCGCAGGCAAAAACATACCTCACCTCAGCCTTCCATACCTTCACTCCTACTTAGCTTACCTAACTGAATGAAGTATCCTTATAAAGTACATACCCTTAACCCCTTCACTACGGCTGGGCCAAAACGGCCGCACCGTATCCAAGATCGCCACGCGCACCAAATTTGAAATGTTGCTATTGAATATAACAAGTTTTCGCTAAGTGGGGATCTACTGTAGTTTGTTAATCACATCTGCCTTTTCCTTTTCCCATTTAGATATCTTTGTTTGTATGAACTGTTGTGTTTGTTGTTTTACTTCACAGTATTCTTTACATTTCTCTTCCCATTTGCTGTTTTCTGCAATAAGTTAAAATTTGCTTATTAACTTATTTTATTTTTTTTAAATCCTTTTTTTTTTTTTTTTTTTTTTTTTTTTTTTTTTTTCTGCATCCCACCATCCTTTTAGTTTTCTGTTGGAGGTAAGTGTTTTCTTTATGCCCACATGGGGCTTCGTGGTGCAGTGGTTAGCACACTGCTCAGAACCGAAAGAGCCGGGTTCGATTCGGCGGAGTGGGAAAATTTGGCGGCTTTTCCGATACCCTACGCCCCTGTCCACCCAGCAGTGAATGGGTACCAGGTATTAATCGGGGGTTGTGTCCCGTCTCCTGGGGTCTGTTCCCTTCTCCTATAATTACTTCCCCTTCTGTCTCTCTCTGGCATATGACCACAGATGTTTCGACCAATAAACCAACCTTCCAACATTTCCAATCTGTGATTCCTTCCACTCCTGTCTCTCTCCGGCATATGACCACAGATGTTGCGCCCACTAAACCAAACTTTCCAACTGTTCCCTTCTCCTATAATTCCTTCCCCTTCTGTCTCTCTCCGGCAAATGACCTTAGATGTTGCGCCGACTAAATGAAACTTTCCAACTTTTGTGCCCACAAGCTTTCTTGGTTCTTCTACCATTTTCACGTCCTTTTCCCATTGGTCTTTCTTTCCCGTCCACTTCTACCTGCATTAATGTTTCTACGTCTTCGTAATATTGCATCCAGTTTGCTTCTGTTAGACTCCGCTTTGTTTCTCTGTGTTCTTCATTCATTTTTGTTCCCCTCTTTTCCTTGCCTTTGTTCCATGGTTATTCCTATCATCACATGGTCTGAAATGTCCATGTTTTCATTTGTCCAGAATTTTGTATCGGGTCTGTCTACAGCTTCATTAACTAGAATACAGTCTATTACCCATAGCTGGGCGTTATCGCGATACTTTATCGCTGATAACAAAATCGGGTTATCGGCCATCCGCTACTTATTTAAATATTAATCGGTATCTTCGTTACTTTTGTAACCAAACTAGCGATAATCGCTACTTTTTTCCGCCTCAGAAAAAAAAAACTGTCTCCTCCCTACTGAGCATGCGTGGCACGGGAGCCAGGTGTTGTGTGAAAAAACTTCGGAAGAGATTTTAAACTTAGATCATCAACATTAAAACACTAGGTTATTTTTTATGTTAGACTCAAAAATCAATATATCAAAAAGATAAATCATTTAACTTTGCCCAAAAATGATTATTCACTGCCTCAGATTTGATATTCCATGTTCGTTTTTGAGCATGCCATGGTATTGAAGGTGTTGTGTTATTTGGTGTCCCATTGTCAAAAACTGGCGCTTTTGTTTACAAACACTGGTCTCTTGTGAACTGCACATGTTCAGACCAGTAAGCGTAGCCCTGTACAGTATCACAAAGCTTTTTAACACATTAAGAGTTGCTGGAAGGCTGAATCAGACATACAGTACCACCATCCTCGCTGTTTCTGGAACGACACTCTGTACATATAAATACAACTCGTACAGAGTGTCGGCTGGTCTGAGCATGCAGTCACGAGAGACCAGTGTTTGTAAACAAAAGCACCAGCTTTTGACGGTGGGGACGCCAAATAACACAACACGGTTGAGGCGTTTCTAGCATTACCGTCCATAGGTACGTGTCAACGTGTGGTTTTCAGGTTTTGTAAGTTTTCTAAAATACAGATAATGAAAATTTGAATTCATCTATGTATTTTTTATTTGAAATATCAATATAGTATCGTTTTCGCCTATCGGACTTATCGCTAGGTAGTATCGGAATTGTGGATTTATATCGGGTATCGGTTATCGGTTATCGCCTATATTTGTGTCTCCAGTTAACGAATATCGGTTATCACCGATAAGGTTTTCCATTATCAGGTATCGGTTATCGGGAATAAGGTTTTCTGTTATCGTGCCCAGCTATGGTAAATACAACTACACACTATGAATATGAGTATATGTTTGAGTGTGTGTGTGTGTGTTAGGAAGTCATTTGTTGTCACATATCATATATATATATATATATATATATATATATATATATATATATATATATATATATATATATATATATATATATATATATCTATATATATATATATATATATATATATATATATATATATATATATATATATATATATATATATATATATATATATATACATACATACGTACATACATACATACAGTCTTACTTTGGTTTATGAGGTTAATTTGTTCCTGAATTTAGTTCCCAGAGCAAAAGATCATAAACCCAAACAAATTTCCTCATTTCAATTAATGTTGTTTCCATTAATGTGTTCCCAAAACTATCCCCCAAATGAGCGCCCTAATCCTTCACAATGGTGCCAGGGGTGTGCTCAAGCTGTTTCTTTACAAGATATTTGCCAAAAGCGCTGCCTGGTATTTATGGATGTGTGTGTTACGAGTACGTTGACTGTTTGCCTTGTGTAGGTATGTTTGTGGGTCAATGTCAATGTGAGTGTTTGTGATCTTGTACATAAGTGTAAGTCTGTGTGCTTGTCTGTGTATGTGAAGAGGGTCCATGTTTATCTGTTGTTTGATCCGTGATTTTTATATGAAGAAGCATTCCACAGTAGGTAGCAGGGGCTGGCCCAGCACTTTCTCACTCAAGGGAGGCACTAAGGAGCTGCCCATTTTCAATTTTTGGTTTATTTATGCCTGACCAACAAGACACCACAGGCTCAACCCCTTTACTACGGCCGGGCCAAAACAGCGCCATATCCGGGCTGGCCACGCGCACCAAATTTCAAATGTCGCTTCTGTTTATAACAAGTTTTCAGCCATAAAGTCAACATAATCATCATATATTATATATAAAAACATGCAGAATTAAATGGTGCACATAAAGAAATATAGATTATTTGATCATTTTGAGATGTATGCATACAGAGAAATTTGTGTTATTCGTAGATGACGTGTGTGTGTTGAATTGTATTTCCTTATAATAGTTATGATAAAGAAACAGATTTGTGAAGGAGAGGGAAGGGAAGGACACAGACGTGATTATGGAAAATATACCACTGACTACCCGACAGTACACCGTGTGTGTGTGTGTGTGTGTGTGTGTGTGTGTGTGTGTGTGTGTTTACCTATTTGTGAAATCCAGGAAAAGAGCTGTACTTGGCCCGTGCTGTCCCGTCTCCATAACGCTTATCATCCAGTTTGGCTTTCAGTTCATGAATCGTTTTTGCACACACAGTCTCCTCGTCAAGTCCGTTCCATGTTGTTATGTATGGAAAACTGTATTTCTTGATGTCTCTCCTACAGTCGCTCTTCTTCAATTTCTTACCATTGCCTCTTGTCACACTTCTGTCACGTTCCACTAGGTCTTCCCTGTCCAATTTCTCCAATCCCTCCTGTATCCTGTATTAGGTCCCCTCTCTCTCTCTCCAGTGCTGTTAGTCCCAATTTCTCCAGTCTTTCTTCATAAGTATGTTCTCTCAGAGTTTCCGGTAATTTAGTCGCTGCTCTCTGTATTCTTTCCAACTTTATAATTTCTTTCTTCAATCTAGGTGACCACACTAATGCTGCATATTGGACGTATCATCCACGTCTCTTTAATTCTCTCTGTCTCTGTCTCTTTAATTCTCTCTGTCTCTTTCATTCTCTGTGTCTCTGTCTCTTTCATTCCCTGTCTCTCTGTGTCTCTTTAATTCGCTGTCTATCTGTCTCATTAATTCTCTGTCTCTCTCTGTCTCATTAATTCTCTGTCTCTGTCTCTTTAATTCTCTCTCTCTCTCTCTCTCTCTCTCTCTCTCTCTCTCTCTCTCTCTCTCTCTCTCTCTCTCTCTCTCTCAATATCTATCTATTTATGTATTTTTACCTTAAAAAGAATTTATTACCACAAAAAAATAAACTATCAACTTTATTAATCTCCTTACTTTACTTATAGAGACAAGAGAAGGAAGAGGAAGAAAAAGAAGATGATGAAGAGGAAGAGGAGGATGACTTTGAAGACCAGCAGACAGGCAGACAGACAGACATTGGTGAGTGTTGAATCATTTTCCTTCCATAAAACTCTCCTTCCTTCCTTCATTCCTTCTTGTCTCTTGGATAAATTAGGATAAAAAGCCAGGTTATTTAAACCCTTCAGCAGTTTACATATTTGAGGTTTTCATAGGAGCTTTGAGAGGCATTTCCAGGGCTAGTTTAATGACCCTGGTGGTAGTGTGACCCTTCCTCTGTACCAAGAATTTAAAGGAACTCATTTGTCAAGACTTTCATTGGAGTTTCGGGCATTTCCAGGGCTAGTTTTATGACTGGAGGTAGTGTGACCCTTCCTCTGTACCATGAACCTAAAGAAACACACATTTGTCTAGACTTTCATAGGAGTTTGGGGAATTTCCAGGGCTAGTTTAATGACCCTGGTGGTAGTGTGACCCTTCCTCTGTACCAAGAACTTAAAGAAACACAGATTTGTCTAGACTTTGAGTTCGTATGGGGTGGTACGCTGGTGCCTCCAATGGACTCGCCATAACGCTCATTTTGCCATTTTCCACCGACGAGAGAGCCCGGGTTCAATTCCGGCGGAGTGGAAAAATTTGAGCTTTTTCCGATACCCCTCGCCCCTGTCCACCCAGCAGTGAGTGGTTACCAGGTATTAATCGGGGTTGTGTCACGTCTCCTGGGGTCTGTTCCCTTCTATAATTCCTTCCCCTTCTGTCTCTCTCCGGCAAGTGACCTCAGATGTTGAGCCGACTACATCAAACTTTTTCCAAACTCCCCCCTGTGCTAAGTCCTGTGATGCTTTCATATACATAAACTTTAACATTAAAGTAAAAACAGGTATTTTGCACTTTCCCATCTCAGATCATCTCCCAATGTTCTTAAATATATCAACTCCCAAAGTAAATCAGAAACTCTATAAGAAAAAAATCCAAGACATATCTAATAATAATAAAGAGCTGTTTTCAATTAAACTAAACTTTATATGCTGGCAAGACTATCTATCTGTACAAGATGTTAACTTAAATTGTGCTAGATTCATAAAAAATATTCAAGACCTATTTGAGGAATGCTTTCCTATAAAAACAAAACATATATCAGAAAAACGATTTAATAGTCCCTGGATCACACAAGCTATCTTAAAATCCATAAAAACTAAAAACAATTTGTACAAGGACTACAAAATTGGGGCCATATCTGAAGAGTATTATAACAAGTATCGAAATACACTAAACACAACGATAAGAACTGCCAAGAAATCATATTATATGAATACATTTACAAGCTTTAAAAACAATACAAAAGTAATATGGAAAGCTATTAATGATTCAAAAAACAATCACAATAGAACTTATCTAAATTACATTTCCTATAACAACAAAATATTAACAAGTCCAGATGAAATAACTGAAGCATTAATGAATACTATGTGAACATTGCACCTCACCTAGATAGTAACATTCCACCATCTAATATTGACCCTATTAGCTTTCTCCCCAACAGTTATCCAACATCTATGGCAGCTCCTCATATTGACCCCCAAGAGGTAATCGTTATAATTAACAACCTAAAAAACACAAAAGCCAGTATAAATGAAATTTCTGTATTTCTTATAAAAAACAACAAATACCAACTAGCCATTCCTTTATCAATTTTATTTAACCAATCTATATTTTATGGTAAACTCCCACAATGTCTAAAACATGCTAATATAATTCCAATCTATAAAAAGGGCCATAAAGATCTATTAAGTAACTACAGACCAATTTCTCTGTTAAATGTATTTTCAAAAATATTCGAAAAAATAATGAAAGCTAATCTAGTAAATTTCCTAGAGAATAAGTGAGTTATAACTCCATATCAATATGGTTTCAGACAAGGGTTAAGTACATTTAATGCTTTAAGTAATTTAAGTGAAAAAATCTACTCTACACCAGGTTCAAAAAATTCTCTTAAGTATCTATATAGATTTCCAAAAAGCATTTGACACTGTTCGACATGACATTTTATTGAAAAAATTATATCATTACGGCATTAGAGGGATCATACATGACTGGTTCAAAGACTACTTGATAAACAGAACTCAATCCACTAAATTGCTCAACCACTCCTCCACACCACGGCTTATTAAATATGGAATACCACAGGGAAGTGTTCTAGGTCCAATTCTATTTTCATTTTGCATTAATGACCTACCACATATATTCAAAAACTGTAAGACTATATTATTTGCCGATGACTCAACTCTATATATAACTAGTACAGACCCAACTGCCATGGTACATAAAGCCAATATGGAAATGGATATCTTCTATAAATGGTGTGTGAGCAATAGATTAACAGTAAATCAAAATAAAACTTATTATATGCTATTCACCAACAAACATACACAATCTCTACCTCCATTATTTTACAATTTCAGTATAATAAAAAGAATAACCCAGCATACACTATTAGGGATCACTTTTGATGACTCACTAACATTCAAACCTCATATATCAAATATGTGCCTTAAACTATCTAGAATAGTTGCCCTTCTCTTTAAAATTAAAGATCACATGCCTCGTCATGTTTTGAAAATCATATATGATGCTCATGTCTAACCCATTCTAAGTTATTGCATACCCATTTGGTGCAATACTTACCCAACCCATCTGTTACCCCTTTTCCGATTACAAAAGAAAATAATAAGAATTATTACAAACAGCGAATATTACGCACACTCTCTACCACTCTTTAAGGAAACAAATACTTTAACACTTTTCAATTTAAATAAACTTCATATGGGTATTTATATGTATAAAACAAAAGTGAACATACTATGTTACTGCAACCCCACCATAACTATCACACGTGCACCAGCCACAATCTGAATGTACCTCCACACGCCCTATCCCTATATCAACACTCCCTGTCATGCAATGGCCCCAAACTATGGAACTCAATACCTCAACACATAAAACTCCTTCCAAACCTAAATTCCTTTAAAAATCATCTAAAAAAATATATACTATCCGTACTATAAAAGCTGCATATATCTCTTATTCAATGTCATTATTATTATTATTATTATTATTATCATCATCACTATCACTACTTTTACTATTATTATTACTATTACTATCATTTTCAACTGTTGTGTACCATTATTATTATCATTATTATTATGTCATTATATTATATTGTTTTCTGGACATGTATAGTCTACTAAATTTCTGGCCCAAGTAACATTAGACGAAGTATTCAAAATAATGATTCTGAATACTTGGTCTAATGTTACTTGGGCCAGAAATTTAGTAGACTATACATGTCCAGAAAACAATAAAATTTAAAAATACATACCAATTGTTGCCCCAAAAGCTCTAGCTTCCTATGGGCTACTTGCACAACTAATCTATGTTATATCAACCAATGTATATACAAATTGCAAGTATAATAAAATGTTTCAATGTTTCCACCCCTCCAATCTTTCCTTCCCTCCAATCTTTTCTCCTTTCCTCCAATCTTTCTTCCTTCCCTCCAATCTTTCCTCCACTCTCTGTTCCCAGGAGGAGTGTTATCAAGGTCTCATTAAAGGTGCTAGATAATGGTACAATAGATAAATATAGGTAACAGATACAGTGTCTCCTAACTACTGTGATGCTCAGCGCATCACAGAGGTGATTGTCTCTGGAATGGAGGCATACATTCCTCGTTCTTTCTCTACTCCTCACGCTAAAAAGCCTTGGTTTAATCACGCTTGTTCTCGTGCTGTCAATGATAGAGAGGTAGCTCACAAAAGATACCAGAGCCTTCAAACTAATGCTAATTATGAACTTTACATTTCTGCCCGAAATCGTGCCAAATCTATTCTCCGACTAACCAAAAATTCTTTCATTAATAGAAAATGTCAAAACCTTGCTTTCTCTAACTCTTCCCGTGACTTCTGGCATCTAGCCAAAAACATCTCCTCCAACTTCACTTCTTCATCTTTCCCTCCACTCCTCAGTCCTGACGGCAACACTGCCGTCTCATCTATCTCTAAGGCTGAACTCTTCTCTCAAACTTTTTCTAAAAACTCCACTCTGGACGATTCTGGGCATATTCCTCCTACTCATCCCCCCTCTGACTCCTTTATGCCTGTTATAAAGATTCTTCAAAATGATGTTTTCTATGCCCTCTCTGGCCTCAATCCTCAGAAGGCTTATGGACCTGATGGAGTGCCTCCTATTGTCCTTAAAAACTGTGCCTCCGTGCTGTCACCCTGCCTGGTCAAACTCTTTCGCCTCTGCCTGTCAACATCTACCTTTCCTTCTTGCTGGAAGTATGCCTTCACACAGCCTGTACCTAAGAAGGGTGACCGCTCCAATCCCTCAAACTACCGTCCTATTGCTTTACTTTCTTGTCTATCTAAAGCTTTTGAATCAATCCTTAACCGTAAGATTCAAAAGCACCTTTCCACTTCTGACCTTATATCTGATCGCCAGTATGGGTTCCGCAAGGGGCGTTCTACTGGTGATCTCCTAGCCTTCTTAACTGACTCTTGGTCATCCTCTCTTACCGTTTCGGTGAAACTTTTGCTATTGCGCTGGACATATCAAAAGCTTTTGATAGGGTCTGGCACAAATCTTTGCTTTCTAAACTACCCTCCTACGGTTTCTATCCTTCTCTCTGTACCTTTATCTCCAGTTTCCTTTCTGACCGTTCTATTTCTGCCTTGGTAGACGGTCACTGTTCTTCCCCTAAATCTATTAACAGTGGTGTCCCACAGGGTTCTGTCCTATCTCCCACTCTTTTTCTGTTGTTCATTGATGATCTTCTTTCCAAAACGAACTGTCCTATCCATTCCACTCTGCATTATTCAACTTCTTTTAATAGAAGACCCACCCTTCAGGAACTTAACGACTCAAGGCTGGAGGCTGCAGAACGCTTAGCCTCAGACCTTACTATTATTTCCGATTGGGGCAAGAAGAACCTGGTGTCCTTCAACGCCTCAAAAACACATTTTCTCCACCTATCCACTCGACACAATCTTCCAAACAACTATCCCCTATTCTTTTACAACACCCAGCTATCACCTTCCTCAACACTAAACATCCTCGGTCTATCCTTAACTCAAAATCTCAACTTGAAACTTCATATCTCATCTCTTACTAAATCAGCTTCCTCGAGGCTGGGCGTTCTGTACCGTCTCCGCCAGTTCTTCTCCCCTGCACAGTTGCTGTCCATATACAGGGGCCTTGTCTGCCCTCGTATGGAGTATGCATCTCATGTGTGGGGGGGCTCCACTCACACAGCTCTTCTGGACAGAGTGGAGGCAAAGGCTCTTCGTCTCATCAGCTCTCCTCCTCATACTGATAGTCTTCTACCTCTTAAATTCCGCCGCAATGTTGCCTCTCTTTCTATCTTCTATCGATATTTCCACGCTGACTGCTCTTCTGAACTTGCTAACTGCATGCCTCCCCCCCTCCCGCGGCCCCGCTGCACTCGACTTTCTACTCATGCTCATCCCTATACTGTCCAAACCCCTTATGCAAGAGTTAACCAGCATCTTCACTCTTTCATCCCTCACGCTGTTAAACTCTGGAACAATCTTCCTTCATCTGTATTTCCTCCTGCCTACGACTTGAACTCTTTCAAGAGGAGGGTGTCAGGACACCTCTCCTCCCGAAACTGACTTATCTTTCGGCCACCTCTTTGGATTCTTTTTAGGAGCAGCGAGTAGCGGGCTTTTTTTTATTAATGTTTACTTTTTTGTGCCCTTGAGCTGTCTCCTTTGCTGTAAAAAAAAAAAATATATATATATATATATAATCTATATTTGGTAAAATTGTACACTGGTTTTTAATATGTATGTATATTTCAACTATGTGTAAATCTATGTGTTTATTTTTGTATATGTATCTTATCTATTACTGTCATTCAGTATACTTTGAAAGAGTCTAAATCGTCAAGGAGTAATAGTTGATGTGAGGGTCAGGTCATATTAATTGCCCACCTGGAGCACACATTTAACAAGGCGTTCATTGGAGTTTGAGGTCGTTCCAGGGGTACTAGCTTCATGACCCAGGTGGTGCTTTAATAACCCTTCCTATGTACCATGAACCTAAAAGAAACACTCAATAGAACCTAAATATTCTCCTTTTTGGCCTTTGGAAGTAGTTGATGTGAGGGTCAGGTCATATTAATTGCCCTCCTGGAACACACATTTAACAAGGCGCTCGTAGAAGTTTGAGGTCGTTCCAGGGGTACTAGCTTCATGACCCAGGTGGTGGTTTAATAACCCTTCCTATGTACCATGAACCTAAAAGAAACACTCAATAGAGTCTAATTAGTCTCCTTTTTGTCCTTTGGAAATAGTTGATGTGAAAGGTAGAAGTGTCTGATGGTCACATTCTTAAATATAACCAAGACACATACTTAAGACGGCTTTCCTAGGAGTCATAGGCATTCCCAGGGGTTGGCCCAGGTGGTGGTTTAACCCTTCCTCTGTACCATGAACCTAAGAAAACACTCATTAGAAACCGACTGACCACCTTTTCGGCCTTTAAAATTGGTTAACTTGAGGGGCTCAGAATGCCGCCCTAGGCCCGGATTCATCAATCTTACCAACCACGCCTTTGGTATCTCTCACATTTACCGGAGCGCTACCAGAGCTGCGGCATCTTTCAAACACGGCATTCATCAACAGTATGGTAACGCTCCGGTAACTCGCACCCTAGCAACAATTGGTTGGGCTGGATAGCCAATCACGTGCGACCTTTGATGCTGTATTTCAGCTTTCACGTGTCGTTTGTTTACTAATACACAGACTTCAAAATCAAGACATGTGTATTGTACAGGCGTAAATACTGCCTTAAAACAAATAATTAGCGTGGTGATCCCTCAATTAGATGTGGCGTTTTTTACGAATGAATGCCGTTACTTGTATATTTATTCTTGAAATAAAAATATACTTGCTTATGTAGCCTAGCAATATTCTGAACATTTTTGTATGTTACCTACGTAGTTTTCCATCGCCAACGCCAGCTGCGTGCCTCGCTATCACAAGATTGGGTATTATTCTAATGTTTGCCCATACTCACCCCTCGCAACCAAAACTGACTAGGGGGCCATTGTCATCATGCCTCACTGGTGCAGCCAAGCAATGGGTGTGGGCGTGGGAAGTTGTGGCTGCTGAGGTGAATGGCGTGATCAAGTGGCTTCGTGAGTAGTGTGGAGGAGGTCAGAGCAAAATTTTACGACATTAAACTCCACAGCAAGAATATTGGAGACTTGAGACGGAGGTGACTGTCACAGGCAGAACATTATTCCCTCTGCAGTGTTTTAACAAGTAGGAAAAGTCATGTGGGTGGACAGTTCCACAGACTTACATACTATAGAGTGCGGCCTGCAAGTGAACCCAGCCTGAGGCTGTGCACGGGTGTGCCCAGTTCATCCCAAACCGACGACTTCACACACCTCACTCCCACCCCGTTTCCTGACCCCAACATTCATTTTTGAGAAAAATGTAGACCATCATCTTCTTGAGAAAATTCTGCATCACACTAGCATAAAATTGTAACAATAATGTGTAAATACACATACGAAAATCAAAGTTAAATGAATAGGGAGTACACATTTTCTTGCATTTATTTCTCTTCAACTCCTTCGTACTCAGCTGGTTTTCGTCACATCGCTTCTATAAGCCCAGATCCTAAATCTGCATACTTTTCTGCTTCTGATGGTGTAGGGCACGTTACGAGGTAAAAAATACATTGGCTCAAAATCGCCTCCGAACATGAGCCACGGCAGTGTCTAAGCACTTACCACGCCTGTGGTAACTCAGTTACTGGTGCTCGGAGCCGCAGTAACTTTTGGCCTTACCACGGCTCCGGTAAGTGGTTGATGAATGCCGATTTACGGGTGGGCGGAGATACATGAGACTTACCAGACAGAGGTCCGGTAAATGGTTTGATGAATCCCGCCCCTAAGCTACAATGGGTGTGTGCCATGATTGACCTAAATTGTACACTGCCATATTACATTATTATAAGTCCACAGTATACCCATCACAGCAACACTGTACCCAGCGTTGCCATGTACTCAAATCATTGCATATATTGTTTCAAGACCCTAAAACTATTGTACAAGCACCAATAATGCCCTAAAATTAAAGTTAATGTTATTAGTGTCAAGTATTGATGCTTTTGTGTCAATACTTATGAGTAAAAAATAAAAAAGATGCGATATATGTTCACGGTGGTTCATGGTAAGCTGGCAACGTTGACTGTACCTCATATATCGCACTTGACTGGGGCCGCCAAACCCTTCGGATAAGCTAAATTGCACTTGCCAAACAGTAGTCAATGGGGTTTACTCTAATGGGGTCCAGGCCCTCCCCAAGGTGCCCATTCCTCCCCCATTACGCTCACTCTTCCAGGCAATGGTGGGATACATACAGCGTGTTAGTTGAAGGGTTAAACAGCGTATCATTGTGCCGTGTGGGGACACGGCAGCCTCCTGGTACTGAAGGGAAGTGTGCTGTATAGGTTAGGAATTACCTTCTGAATAAAGCCTTGAACGTAATGACGCCGCACTCTGCTCATTTGAAAAGCTGTTATGAATGTTTGGGACAGGTTACTATGGTGGCTAGGTCATTACATACTCAAATCAGGACTAGGTTTTGGGAGACAGGTCAGGTCATTTTGTTGTAGACTTGTGATACTGGGCTGGACTGCACTGGTTACAGCGCGTCATGCTGAAGTTGTTGCGCACAATTTATAATGATATCTTTTTGGAGTGACGGGCTTTTTTTCATTATTGGTTCTTTTTTTTTCTTGAATTGTTTACTGTAAAAAAAAAGTATGTTAATGTTTACACAGTTAATTGACACCCAACTTGATTTGCAGACACTACCAAACGAAGAAGAGGAGGAGGAGGAGGAAGAAGAAGACGAGGAACACAGGAGGAACCCATTGGTGAGTGTTAATTTATTTTTTTCTAAAATGGTTAACGAGCAATCAAGGAATTTTTATAATAAGGAGGGAAAGTGTGATGTTTTTTTGTAGTTTTGTTAAGTTGTCGAGGGGGAGAAGGCCCCCATTAGATAGCTTACACTATAGCTGGTCTGTTTCGTTAGGGGGTCCATGGGCGCAAAGGGGGGATTATATACATCCATTTAGACTTTGTGGATCATTTTAGTGGAGGTAATTCTCTCTCTCTCTCTCTCTCTCTCTCTCTCTCTCTCTCTCTCTCTCTCTCTCTCTCTCTCTCTCTCTCTCTCTCTCTCTCTCTCTCTCTCTCTCTCTCTCTCTCTCTCTCTCTCTCTCTCTCTCTCTCTCTCTCTCTCTCTCTCTCTCTCTCTCTCTCTCTCTCTCTCTCTCTCTCTCTCTCTCTCTCTCTCTCTCTCTCTCTCTCTCTCTCTCTCTCTCTCTCTCTCTCTCTCTCTCTCTCTCTCTCTCTCTCTCTCTCTCTCTCTCTCTCTCTCTCTCTCTCTCTCTCTCTCTCTCTCTCTCTCTCTCTCTCTCTCTCTCTCTCTCTCTCTCTCTCTCTCTCTCTCTCTCTCTCTCTCTCTCTCTCTCTCTCTCTCTCTCTCTCTCTCTCTCTCTCTCTCTCTCTCTCTCTCTCTCTATCTCTCTCTCTCTCTCTCTCTCTCTCTCTCTCTCTCTCTCTCTCTCTCTCTCTCTCTCTCTCTCTCTCTCTCTCTCTCTCTCTCTCTCTCTCTCTCTCTCTCTCTCTCTCTCTCTCTCTCTCCATTATCTATCTTGGTCGCTTCCATTAAAATCTTTCTTATATTTTCTCCCTCTCAGCAACAGCTTTCTCCCTCTCTGTTCCGTCCTTCTTGGCTCGGGGGCCTCTTAAACAAGGCGTCACAGTGCAGGGAGGCGTGCTAACATGAGCCCAATCAGAGTGGGATGGACGCAGGAGAGGTTTGAATTTAATCTGGGTTTTGATGACACAATATTAACTATATCCTGGGATTGGTATTATAAGACACTTTTGGTTCTCATGTCAACTATGTTCTGTATTACTGAAGGTCAAAGAGGGGGCAATCGGGTTCTAATGAGTGTTTCTTCATGTTTTGTATCAGTACATCCTTAATAACATGGACCATTCTCAGGCAGTTTAAATGCTGGGGCTGACCTCATCCTTATTTAATTGAGTCAATGATAACTCTAGGTGGTGGTATAGAAGCATAATTACCGGTAAAATTATACAGAATTATAATATCTGCCAAAATTAATACGTAAAGCACATACTGCACCATAGCTATACGATATATGAGGATGATAGGTATCTATTTAATAATGAGTCTGTGCACCCCTGCTGTGATTACACTGTTAAAAATCTGCTGCAAGGCTTTGAGGCCTGTCACTAGTGGAGCCTGTGGCCACTTGTTGTCTGCAGACCCATTCATACGTTAGAGATGGACACACTAATCGGCTGTGATATTTGACGATGACTGAGTCCTTCACCGTCAGGATAATGATGACTTTGTGGCGGTCTTGTGGGTCTGCATTTCCACCAACTTGGGCATGTCTTTGGCCAGTATAGTAAGACAGTTTTGCTTCTTACATCAGCTATTTCTAAGGGCTAAAGAGGGGATCAGTTGGGATGCAATGAGTGTTTTGTGGGGTTCATGCAACTGAAGAAGTGTTAGGCCAGCACCAGGGTTATAAAACTACCCCTGGAAATGTCCAAAATTCCTACGAAGGCCTTGCAAGATGTGTGTTTCTTCAGGGTCATGGTACAGAGGAAGGTCACACTACCACCAGGGCCAAAACTACCCTGGAAATGCCCACAACTCCTAGGAAATCCTTGACAAATGTGTGTTTCTATAGGTTCATGGTACAGAGGAAAGGTCACACTACCACCAGGGCCACAAAACTGCTCCTGGAAATGTTCAAAACTCCTACGAAAACCTTGGCAAATCTGTGTTTTTAGGTTCATGATACAGAGGAAGGATCAAACTACCATCGAGGTCACAAATCTACCCCTGGAAATAATGAAAAAAACCATGAAAGGACAGAATTAGGATCAAACGACTTCAGTATAATCATTTCAAATAGTCTGTTTGGGTGTTGGACTCCCTCCCTCTCCTATGTTATCTATAGGTAATACATGAGAAGGAAAAATAAGTGTTGGGACTGTGCAAAGTATTACGAGTTAAACCCGAGAAGTTTTGGGTCCCTCCAAAGGCGACCCTATGTATCATCTATTTTAGGGGGTTTATGTCATGGCAAAAATTTGGCCCGTCGCTGCTCCACGGTAAAGCCATAAAATTGGCCGTCGCTGATACCGGGTTAATTGTATTTTGACGCTCTGACCTCTGCGGCACGGCTAGTCTAGTCTCGCATTGGCTGGGCTCCTGCGTGAGGACTAAGCCTGTATTGCACCCAGCACATACATGGCAAGGCTTTCGGAGGAGTCTGGGGCATTTCCAGGGGTAGTTTAATGACCCTTCTGGTAATGTGACTTCTGTACCATGATCAGAAGAAATGCACATTTGAGAAGGCTTTCGGATGAGTTTTGCGCATTTCCAGGGGTAGTTTAATGACCCTGGTGGTAGTGTGACCCTTCTTCTGTACCATGAACCTGAAAAACACACATTTGAGAAGGCTTTCGAATGAGTTTTGCGCATTTCCAGGGGTAGTTTAATGACCCTGGTGGTAGTGTGACCATTCTTCTGAACCATGAACTTGCCAAAACATTCAATAAGACTTAACTGACCTCATTTTTGGCCTTTGGAAATATCTGATGTGAGGGAGTGAGGCATCTAAGTATACCTACCTTAGTAACCTTTCTTTAGCAGCTCTTAGGATGAAGATTCTGTACGTCAGTAAGGGAGGAAAATACATTCGTTGAAGGAGATTTTATACCTTAAGGAAGTGTCTAAAGGAGTGAGCTACTCAACCCATTGTGGAGGTTAGCTTGAAGAGGTGGAGGACTTCCTCTCTCCTGTTGAGTGCCTCATGGTGTGCCTGGTAATTAAGATTATATAAATGTTCTTGTCTATCATATAGTATTTTGTTCATCCTCTCTCTCTCTCTCTCTCTCTCTCTCTCTCTCTCTCTCTCTCTCTCTCTCTCTCTCTCTCTCTCTCTCTCTCCTCTATAAATCCTCTCTCTCTCTCCTCAATAAATCCTTTCTCCTCAATAAATCCTCTCTCTCCTCCAGGCACGTGCAGAGGGGGGGTGCTAGGGGTGCCCAAGCACCTGCCCCTTTTGCTCCTGTTTTAAAAGTGCCCTTTTCAGAGAAATGTAATACAGGCCTGTGCCCCGCCCGTTCGATGTCTCGCAGGATTGACACGACTTCATTACATATTTAAGCAATTTACTATTGCCTCAACTTATAATTAGTTCCATACATGTCTTAATTATCAGCTTAATTAATTGTCCCATTCAGAGCTGAATATAGTCCCCTCCCAATCATAATTATATTAAACATAGTCAACACCAGGCCGTCCGGACGACAAGCAGCCAGCAGGGAGGCCTCGACGGCCATCTTGTCCTTACTTTATGTTCATATAAAATATTAGCCTGCTGGTACCTATGACAGTTTAAACAAATTTGAAAGGGTATTGAGCAGATATATGTTTTATTCTCCTTCATTACTATATTTTTGCCCTTTTTTTCACTTGAGCAGTTTAAACAAATTTGAAAGGGTATTGAGCAGATATATGTTTTATTCTCCTTCATTACTATATTTTTGCCCTTTTTTTCACTTGAGCACCTGCCCTGAAAAAGTTCTCTGCACGTCCCTGCTCTCCTCAATAAATCCTTTCTCCTCAATAAATCTCTCTCTCTCTCTCTCTCTCTCTCTCTCTCTCTCTCTCTCTCTCTCTCTCTCTCTCTCTCTCTCTCTCTCTCTCTCTCTCTCTCTCTCTCTCCTCAATAAATCTCCTCTCTCCTCAATAAATCCTCTCCCTTCTCAATAAATCCTCTCTCTCTCTCTCTCTCTCTCTCTCTCTCTCTCTCTCTCTCTCTCTCTCTCTCTCTCTCTCTCTCTCTCTCTCTCTCTCTCTCTCTCTCTCTCTCTCTCTCTCTCTCTCTCTCTCCTCAATAAATCATCTCTCAATAAATCTCCTCTCTATCACAATAAATCTCCTCTCTCTCTCAATAAATCTCCTCTCTCTCTCTCTCAATAAATCTCCTCTCTCTCTCTCTCAATAAATCTCCTCTCTCTCTCTCTCAATAAATCTCCTCTCTCTCTCTCTCAATAAATCTCCTCTCTCTCTCAATAAATCTCCTCTCTATCACAATAAATCTCCTCTCTCTCAATAAATCTTCTCTCTCTCAATAAATCTCCTCTCTCTATAAATCTCCTCTCTCTCTCAATAAATCATCTCTCTCTCAATAAATCTCCTCTGTATCACAATAAATCTCCTCTCTCTCTCAATAAATCTCCTCTCTCAATAAATCTCCTCTCTCTCAATAAATCTCCTCTCTCTCTCAATAAATCTCCTCTCTATCACAATAAATCTCCTCTCTCTCTCAATAAATCCTCTCTCTCTCAATAAATCATCTCTCTCTCAATAAATCTCCTCTCTCTCTCAATAAATCTCCTCTCTCAATAAATCTCCTCTCAATAAATCTCCTCTCTCTCTCAATAAATCTCCTCTCTATCACAATAAATCTCCTCTCTCAATAAATCATCTCTCTCTCAATAAATCTCCTCTCTCTCTCAATAAATCTCCTCTCTCTCTCAATAAATCTCCTCTCTCTCAATAAATCTCCTCTCTCAATAAATCTCCTCTCTCTCTCAATAAATCTCCTCTCTCTCTCAATAAATCTCCTCTCTCTCTCAATAAATCTCCTCTCTCTCTCAATAAATCTCCTCTCTCTCAATAAATCTCCTCTCTCTCTCAATAAATCTCCTCTCTATCACAATAAATCTCCTCTCTCTGTCAATAAATCTCTTCTCTATCACAATAAATCTCCTCTCTCTCAATAAATCTCCTCTCTCAATAAATCTCCTCTCTCTCTCAATAAATCTCCTCTCTCTTTCAATAAATCTCCTCTCTTTCTCTCAATAAATCTCCTCTCTATCACAATAAATCTCCTCTCTCTCTCAATAAATCTCCTCTCTCACTCAATAAATTTTTTGCTGGGGTTTCGTTCCTCTCGTCAAGGGTCCGTACGTTACCTGAGGTGTTGGCTGGCCTGTGGTGACTGCCTCTTCGTCCTTCTTCCTCCCTTATACCTCCATCTCTGGACCTTTCTCTCCCTTCGTATATTTATTATTCTCATTTTATCTCCCTTCCATTGTGTATTTTCCTCCTCCCCACTTTCTCTACACATAATCAGTCCGTTCCTAGTCAGTGCGTAATGTTTTATATACGAGGCGTCCTGCCGAGAGGTTTAAATGACCTGTTCTTCAGTAAATTATGGGTTCAGTTTCCTCCCAGAACACATTTCAAGACTCCCGACCCTTGCTTATAACATATACAAGGTCCCATTGCCCATCTCGGCTGGGCGCCAGGCAGTTTTGTAATGTTGGCTTGGTTTCTCAGATCCAGACGCAATTTGTTAGATTTTTCCTTCTTTTTTATAATTATAGGTGTCGTACCTCAGTGTCTTTCTTAATGATTATTTTGTCTGTATATCATTCCATGTTATTTCTGTCATTCTGTTCCTCCTCAGTGCGTAATATACGAGACGTCCAGCCAAGATCGGGTTTAAGTGACCTGTTCTCGAGTATATTAGGGTTGGATTCCTCCCCCCAGAACACTTATGAGACTCCCAACCCCTTGCCTTTACCATATACAAGGTCTCTTATGCCTATCTTAGCTGGACGTCTTGTAGTTTGTGTAAAATTTGCTTCGGCTGTCACAGATTTCACCTCTGTTCTCTTTCTGTGTGTGGTTCAGGCTTCTCTTGCCGACATATTTGTTTAATTTCATTTGGCGTTTTGGTAATTGTTTATGTCTACTCTCTCATTACCACTCCTCTCTTCTGCTCTCTCTCCAAGCTCCTCCTCTCAACTTTTCCTTTTCATTCTTCTTTTAACTCATTTTCTCCCTCATTTTGACTCATCTTTTACTCTCCCTTCTTTTACTCATCTCCTCTTTCCATTCCTCTTCTTCTATTTATTGGCAACTTATTGCATGATATACTTATTGCATAGTATTGCAATATATATATATATATATATATATATATATATATATATATATATATATATATATATATATATATATATATATATATATATATATATATATATTGCCAACTTATTGCCGTCTATACTTCTTGCATAGTATTGCAATATATATATATATATATATATATATATATATATATATATATATATATATATATATATATATATATATATATATATATATATATATATATATATATATATATATATATATATATATATATATATATATATAACTTATTGCAGGATATACTTGTTGCATAGTATTGCAATATGTATATATATATATATATATATATATATATATATATATATATATATATATATATATATATATATATATATATATATATATATATATATATATATATATATATATATATATATATATATATATATATATATATATATATATATATATATATATATATTGACAACTTATTGCAGGATATACTTATATCATAGTATTTCAATATATATATATATATATATATATATATATATATATATATATATATATATATATATATATATATATATATATATATATATATATATATATATATATATATATATATATATATATATATATATATATATATATATATATATATATATATATATATATATATATATATTATTGCAGGATATACTTATTGCATAGTATTGCAATATATATATATATATATATATATATATATATATATATATATATATATATATATATATATATATATATATATATATATATATATATATATATATATATATATATATATATATATATATATATATATATATATATATATATATATATATATATATATATATATATATATATATATATATATATATATATACTTATTGCAGGATATACTTATTGCATAGTATATATATATATATATATATATATATATATATATATATATATATATATATATATATATATATATATATATATATATATATATATTGCCAACTTATTGCAGGATATACTTATTGCATAGTATTGCAACATATATGCAAAAAGTGAGCCATATAATTTTTCTAAAATAAATACAAAATTATTTTTTTGTCAATCATTTATTAAATAAATAGAGCACATTTCCTTCACTAAGAGGCTGATTCTGCAGGAACTTGACATCTTGGTGTTCTTTCTTCTTCCAGAGTGCGATTGTCCCATGAGCAGACCGAGATGTCCGTTCAATTCTGCCGAAGGAAAGAAGTCGTGTTAGTCAACTCTGATGACTTGTACTTTTCTCTGCAAGGGACTGTTCTGTAAGCCAGTCACAGAAGATGTGAACTGTATCTGTACTATGAAGTCATAAATAAAGTTAAGGACCACACCTATGACTTTATCTTGCCCCAAACCCATTTAGCTAATATCCCTGGACACTTTTTTAGGTATAATTGACTTAAGCTAATTCTATATATATTAAAGGGAGGAACCAATTTTCATACAGAAAAAAAAACTTATAATATAAAAAGAATTATATATGAATTGGAAACAAGATATGAGATATAAGAGAAGACAATGAAGGGAACTAACAAGAGGAGAGATTGTATACATAAAGAGCTCAAAAGTCATTGAAAAAGCAATGGAAATTAAGAGACAATAAGAACATATGGAATAAAAGACGTGGAAACAAGAAGAAAATAAGACAGACATGAGATTATTACTATGACATAAATACCTTAGACAAAGAGAAAGCAGATAACATATCACAGACTAAAATATTTGAGGCGTACGGCAGAGAAGTGAGGTGACATTAGGAATGGCGACCCTTGTGTATATTGTAAGAAGGGTCTCTATTGCCTTGCAATTAGTATCATAACATAGCAATTTAACTCTAATTTGCACTGGGAAAGACAGACTCTACCCCTCCAAGGATGAGCGAGGGACGAATCAAAATGTAAGCTCAACTTTTATTGGGCAGACTGGTGGTCACTTTCCCTTGTAACGTACATCATGACGAGCAATATGGCAATAATTATGTTCTAGTTAGCAAGGGGGGAAAGGAAGAACAAGATATAGTTACTTGCAAGGGAAAATAAACCTTGCATAGGATGAGCGGAGGGCTGGAAGTCTCGTAATCTGTTCTCAGTGTGTTACCGTACTCTAGTATACGTAAGAATAGGTCACCGTGCCTTAGGATTTCTCTGCGGAAGCCTCGTTTATCGTTAAAAGATGAGGAGGAAGGAAACAAGCAAATAATGGAACTCTATATACGATACAGTGAAAAGGATTTACCGAGAAGGATGTACGTATGAGAGGAGGAATGATTAGAACTGAGAGAAAGGTACATCACAGAGGAGGAAAGTCTGGAATTTGAGGAAGACAAGGAGGAAGGAACGCCAGCCGTGGAGTCTACTGTCGTCAAGGAGCTGATTCAAGGTACGTCTCAAACTTCCCTTCCTAATATCTATGAAGCAGACCCTTCCGCCCCTCACGTCAGCTACTTGCAAAGGTCAATAAGGAGATCAATCAAGGTCTCACGAGTCTTGTTTTAAGATTCATGGTAAGGAGAAAGTTAAAACTACCACCTGGGTCATCAAACTGCCCCTGGAAATTCTCACAACTCCTACAAAAGCCTGTCAAATGTGTGCGCTTGGAACAATATTTTTAAGAATGTGACTGTCAGATGCCAAGAAGGAGATCAATCGGGTTCTAATTGAGTGGTTTTGAAGGTTCATGGTATATAGGAAGGGTTAATCTATCACCAGGGTCATAAAACTACCCCTGGAAATGCCCAAAACTCCTACGGAAGCCTTAAATACAAGTCTCTCGGGATGGCTTTTTCAAGAATGTGAGCCTCGGATATTTCCGCTCCTCACATCAGCTACTTCCAAAGGCCGTAAAGGAGATTAATTGGGTTCTTTTGACTTATTTTATAGGTTCATGGTAAAGAGGAAAGGTCTTGCTACAACCAGGGTCATAAAACTACCCTGGAAATGCCCACAACTCCTGAAAGCCCTGTCAGTTGACCTCACTCAGGGACAAAATGTTTTGAATACGACACTAATACAACCAATACAATGTTTGAGGTTCTTGGTACAGTAGAAGGTTACACTCCCTCTGCACCATGAACGGTTAAACCACCATGAAAACCAGTTAGCCTTCTCTGTGGCTTTGGGAAACAGTCATAACAGCTTTTCAAACAAGCAAACTGCGGTGTCATGAAGTTCAAGAATACAGGCTTTATTCAGAAGGTCATTCCTGGTACAGTAAGCAGTATAATCTGACTTACAGTGGACTACACAGACTCTGGAGATAGAGAGTAAAGATCAGCACTCGTAGCTCACCCAAACAGGTCCCAATGTTAGGTACCACATACCTGTAACCGCATATACGTAACAGCACACTTCCCTTCAGTACCAGGAGGCTGGGTCCCCACACGGTACAATAATATCATGTTTAAAGAGAAAGAAAGATGCTTGGCGTGAGAACAGGGTAACTTTTGATATGAAAAGTGGCACTGTACGGAAACATCTGAACATGGACCGGGGCTTTCAGAAGGTGCACCCGAGGAGAAAGACTTAACTAGCAGATGCTTGGCGTGAGAACAGGCTAACTTTTGATAAGAACTATAGAGTGCTGGACATCAGGAAGTGAATCAAGGTACTTTGGACTCATGGAAGTACCCTCTTGGTGACTGAATGGAGTGGCGAGTGTGTGTAGGGTATGTCCAGGGGTAGTTATAAGACACTGGTGGTAGTTTGACCCTTCCTCTGTACCATGAACATAAAGACACACACATTTGCCGAAGCTTTTGTAGGAGTTTTGGGTATTTCCAGTAGTTTTATGGCCCTGGTGGTAGTGTGACCCTTCTTTTCTACCGTGAACCTAAAGAAACACACATTTGGCAAAGCTTTTGTAGGAGTTTTGGGTATTTCCAGTAGTTTTATGGCCCTGGTGGTAGTGTGACCATTCTTCTGTACCTTGAACCTAGAGAAACACACATTTGACAAGGCTTTCAAGGGAGTTTAGGGCATTTCCAGGGGGTAGTTTTATGACCCTGGTGGTAGTGTGACCCTTCCTCTGTACCATGAACCTAAAGAAACATATTTGGCAAGGCTTTCGTAGGAGTTTGGGGCATTTCCAGGGGTAGTTTTAGGACACTTGTGGTAGTTTGATCATTCTTCTGTACCATGAACTTAAAGAAACACACATTTGACAAGGCTTTCGAGGGAGTTTTATGCATTTTCAGGGGGTAGTTTTATGATCCTGGTGGTAGTGTGACCCTTCCTCTGTACTGTGAACCTAAAGAAACACACATTTGAGAAGGCTTTCAAGGGAGTTTAGGGCATTTCCAGGGGTAGTTTTATGACCCTGGTGGTAGTGTGACCATTCCCCTGTACCGTGAACCTGGAGAAACACATATTTGCCAAGGCTTTCATAGGAGTTGTGGGCAGCCCAGTTTGAATCCGACCTGTGGCTATATCTGCTCAGTTTCCTAGGCACCAGTCATCATTGTACCATACGCTACCATCCACAGAACACAGCCAACCAGCGCACTACCACCTCACACTGCTACCACTGCTCTCTCTGCCTGACTAGCCCAGCTGCCTTACGCTGACAACACCAGAATATAGAAAATTGCACAAGAAATGCCTCCCACAGCTCCCTCAAAAGCCATGTCAAATGTGTGTTTCTTAGGTTCATGGTACAGAGGAAGGGTCACACAACCACCAGGGTTACAAAACCACCCCTGGAAATGCCCACAACTCCTCTGAGAGCCTGGTCAAATGTGTGTTTCTTAGGTTCACAGTACAGAAGAAGGTCACACTACCACCAGGGCCTAAAACTACCCCTGGAAATGCCCACAGCTCCCTCAAATCCATGTCAAATTTGTGTTTCTTAGGTTCACTTCCTTCCTTGCTTCACACTACCACCTCCCTCCACCTTCCTTCCTTCCTTCTTTCCTCTCAAACCTCTTTTCCTTCCTTCCTTCCTTCCTTCCTTCCTTCTTTCCTCTCCCTCAAATGTTTCCTCCCTTCCTTCCTTCCTTCCTTCCTTCCCTCCCTCTCTCCCTTCCCTCCTTCCTTCCTTCCTTCTTTCCTCTCCCTCTTTTTCCTTCCTTCCTTCCCTCCCTTCCTTCCTTCCTTCTTTCCTCTCCCTCTATTTCCTTCCTTCCTTCCTTCCTTCTTTCCTCCCACTTCCTTCCTTCCTGCCTGCTTTCCTTCCCTCTTTTCCTTCCTTCCTTCCTCCTTCCTTCCTTCCTTCTTTCCTCTCCCACTTTTTCCTTCCTTCCTTCCTTCCTTCCTTCTTTCCTCTCCCTCTTTTTCCTTCCTTCCTTCCTTCCTTCCTTCCTTCTTTCCTATCCTCTTTTCCTTCCTTCCTTCCTCCTTCCTTCCTTCCTTCCTTCTTTCCTATCCCTCTTTTTCCTTCCTTCCTTCTTTCCTCTCCCCTTCCTTCCTTCCTTCCTTCCTTCCTTCTTTCCTTCCTCCCTTCCTTCCTTCCTTCCTTCCTTCTTTCCTATCCCTCTTTTTCCTTCCTTCCTTCCCTCCCTTCCTTCCTTCCTTCTTTCCTCTCCCTCTCTTTCCTTCCTTCCTCCTTCCTTCCTTCTTTCCTTCCCCCCTTTCTCCTTCCCTCCCTACCTTCCTTCCTTCCTTCCTTCTTTCCTCTCCCTCTTTTTCCTTCCTTCCTTCCCTCCCTTCCTTCCTTCCTTCTTTCCTCTCCCTCTTTTTCCTTCCTTCCTTCCCTCCCTTCCTTCCTTCCTTCCTTCTTTCCTCTCCCTCTTTTTCCTTCCTTCCTTCCCTCCCTTCCTTCCTTCCTTCTTTCCTCTCCCTCTTTTTCCTTCCTTCCCTCCCTCCCTTCCTTCCTTCCTTCTTTCCTATCCCTCATTTTCCTTCCTTCCTTCCTTCCTTCCCTCCCTTCCTTCCTCCCTTCCTTTCTCCTCTTTTCCTTCCTTCCTTCTTTCCTATCCCTCTTTTTCCTTCCTTCCTTCCTTCCTTCCCTCCCTTCCTTCCTTCCTTCTTTCCTCTCCCTCTCTTTCCTTCCTTCCTTCCCTTCTTCCCCTCTCTCACCCCTCTTTCCTCCTTCCTTCATTCCCTACTTCTCTTCCCTTTGTCTTCCTTCCATCCTTACCTCCTCCTTTCCTTCCTTCCTCCCCTCTCTCCCTCTTTCCTCTTTCCTTCCTTCCTCCCCTACTTCTCTTCCTTCCTTATTTCCTTCCTTCTCATCCTCCCTCCCTTCCTTCTTTTCCTCCCTCCCTCCCTTTTCTCTCTCTCTCTCTCTCTCTCTCTCTCTCTCTCTCTCTCTCTCTCTCTCTCTCTCTCTCTCCTTCGTTCCTTCCTTTGTAAAGAAAATGAAGATAAGAAAAAGAGGAAACAAGGGAAAATATTGATAAATGGAACAAAGAAATAAAAATAACACTCACCAAGAAATTCCTGTGTCCTCCTCCTCCTCCTCTTCCTCTTCCTCTTCCTCTTTCATCTATAATATAAGTAAGGAATTAGTATTTGTGTCAACCTGAAGATGCATTTTACATATAATATTAAATTCCTTTAAACTTTCAACCCTTCCTTCCTTCCTTCCTTCCTTCCACACAGTCACTACCACCAGAGGGTCAACACAGGGGGCAGGGTCAGAGCCTTGCCGAGACACAGGGTCAAATATTTACAAACTCTCCTATCTTTACCAACATAATAATCATTTTCCTGGCATTGCTTCCCGAGGCCGCCACAGAGAATAGTCACTAGGTATCCATGTTACTGTTCAAGGTGCAGAAACATTTTAAAACTACCTCCAGGATGACTGTATCTTCTTCAACATATTGGGCTCCCATTACCACTGTTTACACAGACAAAGTTAACCATGTTTTCATGGGTGGAAGGAAAGTTTGGTTTAGTGACATCCTTGGTCATATGCCGGAGAGAGGCAGGAGGGGAAGGAATTATAGGAGAAGGGAACATCTGTGGTCATATGCCAGCAAAAGACAGGAGGGGAAGGAATTATAGGAGAAGGGAACATCTGTGGTCATATGCTGGAGAGAGACAGAAGGGGAAGGAATTATAGGAGAAGGGAACATCTATGGTCATATGCCGGAGAGAGACAGGAGGGGAAGGAATTATAGGAGAAGGGAACATCTGTGGTCATATGCTGAGAGAGACAGAAGGGAAGGAATTATAGAAGAAGGAACATCTTTGGTCATATGCCGGAGAGAGACAGAAGGGAAGGAATTATAGGAAGAAGGAACATCTGTGGTCATATGCCGGAGAGAGACAGAAGGGAAGGAATAATAGGAAGAAGGAACATCTGTGGTCATATGCCAGCAAGAGACAGGAGGGAAGGAATTATAGGAAAGGAACATCTATGGTCATATGCGGAGAGAGAGACAGAAGGGGAAGGAATTATAGGAGAAGGAACATCTGTGGTCATATGCGGAGAGAGACAGGAGGAAGGTATTATAGGAGAAGGGAACATCTATGGTCATATGCCGGAGAGAGACAGTAGGGGAAGGAATTATAGGAGAAGGGAACATCTGTGGTCATATGCCGGAGAGAGACAGGAGGGGAAGGAATTATAGGAGAAGGAACATCTATGGTCATATGCGGAGAGAGACAGAAGGAAGGAATAATAGGAGAAGGAACATCTGTGGTCATATGCCAGCAAGAGACAGGAGGGAAGGAATTATAGGAGAAGGAACATCTATGGTCATATGCGGGAGAGAGACAGAAGGGAAGGAATTATAGGAGAAGGGAACATCTGTGGTCATATGCGGAGAGAGACAGGAGGGAAGGAATTATAGGAAGAAGGAACATCTATGGTCATATGCGGAGAGAGACAGAAGGGAAGGAATTATAGGAGAAGGAACATCTGTGGTCATATGCCGGAGAGACAGGAGGGAAGGAATTATAGGAAAAGGGAACATCTATGGTCATATGCGGAGAGAGAGACAGAAGGAAGGAATAATAGGAGAAGGAACATCTGTTGTCATATGCCAGCAAGAGACAGGAGGAAGGAATTATAGGAGAAGGGAACATCTATGGTCATATGCCGGAGAGAGACAGAAGGGAAGAATTATAGGAGAAGGAACATCTATGGTCATATGCGGAGAGAGACAGGAGGGAAGGAATTATAGGAGAAGGAACATCTATGGTCATATGCGGAGAGAGACAGGAGGGAAGGAATTATAGGAGAAGGAACATCTATGGTCATATGCGGAGAGAGACAGAAGGGGAAGGAATTATAGGAGAAGGGAACATCTGTGGTCATATTGTAGTGCCCGGACGTAGTCTAAAGAAGTGGTAATTAATGTTAAGTGAATCTAATTATCATTTACGTTAATGTAAGATTATTAGTAACATTGAATTATATATTATTGCGTGATGCCCACACCCCGAGACAGACGGACAGACAGACAGACATACATGTTGACGCCTGCAGAAAGTAGGTGATTGGTTCCATACGAGATAATGGGCATAATTTTAACACAAGATAGTAGCTTCTAGTTAGAATTTTTCACCTTGCTATTCAGGGGAACCATTATACCAATATCATGCGACGAGTAAAGTACCGTAGACGGTTGTTGCAAGGTTGAACAAATCAGGGTTGAATTAAATCTGGGGAGGATGTGAACGCGGGCAGCGGCTCGTGAGAGCCCCACCCAGCAAACACCAACAGACACGCCTTGGCTCTTCCCCCGGACAGGTGCGTCTCTCTGAGGTGAAGTAATTCCTGTTCATATTATAGATATATTTTCTCATTATTGTATTTGTGAGGTGCAAACACTAACAGACACGCCTTGGCTCTTCCCCCGGACAGGGGAGTGAGTGGAGATAAAGGGTCTGTCACGTGCGTGTCTCGGGTGTGTTCGGTATGATACGCGTATTGACTACGTGGGGTATTTAGTCCACGGAGTAGCAGGGCTGTGCAGTATTTCTCTTTAACGAGGATGTAACCACCTGGTTCGTCCCCTTTGTCTGCTGGTTAGGCTATATTTTACTAAGGATATAGGAGATTGTAAGAAGATTGTTTATGCCCATGTGAGCACCAGTGAACTGTTTTTCGTGCCACGTTTGTGGTAGCGGTGGCCAATTGGTAGAGTACTGGGCCCACATTCACGCGTGATGGACGGCGGGTTCGAATCCACGCTACCACTCGGATTTTTCAGCCACCGCCGAGTGGCTTAAAACTACCCACATGCTGTCCTGAAGACCACCCATCAACCCGGACTCTGAGGAAGCCGTCCAAGCGAATCAAGAACGAGTTCCGGGGGGCAGCATGAGCCAATGCAAGATGGCGCCACTATAAACACTCGCCTGCGCCAGAACGGGCTGGGCCAACCATCAGGCCCCACCTGGAAGAAGCCTTGGGCCGACCATCAGGCCCCACCAGGAAGATGCCTACAGGCGCAACAGGCAGCGACGTAAAAAAAAAAAAAAAATATCACCCTCGCTAGGTGAAGGAGACTGTAAACCCGTGTAACATCCAAACAAGCCTAACGCCCATTATTGTATTCTGGTGAATGAGTTAAGAGGCTCAAGGGATTAATTCGGCCATTATTGACTACTGTAATTAAGTCTTCAACGCTACCAAAAGGATATTTTTCTTGCCTGATGTAATCTGAATGAGAATTAGTTCAACGCTACCACAAGTGAAGGAAGAATAAAGGTCTTAAATCAATGATTGTGAATATCTTCTGACCAACTATTTAGGAGAAATAGGGAAAAACAGATCTTCGAGGATTAGGAATCTTGACCAGGAAAACCCTAGATACCGCATTACATTTTTATATATAATACATGATGATTATGTTGAGATTATGGCTGAAAACTTGTTATAAGCAGAAGTGATCTTTTGGCGAACTAATAATCCGGCCTTTTATCCTAACCTATCCAAGAGAAGGAAGGAAGGAAGGGAGGAAGGAAGGAAGGAAGGGAGGAAGGAAGGAAGGAAGGAAGGGAGGGAGGAAGGAAGTTAGGAAGGAAGGAAGGAAAAGAGGAAGGAAGGAAGGGAGGAAGGGAGGAAGGAAGGAAGGGAGGGAGGAAGTTAGGAAGGAAGGAAGGGAGGAAAGAAAGAAGGAAGGAAGGAAGGAAGGAAGGAAGGGAAGGAAACTAACTTAACTCACCACTGGAATGATGTCTGTCTGTCAGTCTTCAAAGTCCTCCTCCTCCTAATCTTCCTCCTCCTCTTCTTCCTCCTCCTCCTCTTGTCTCTAAAATTAATAAACAGTTGATAATTCATTTTTTGAGCTAATAACCTCTTGTCAGACCTAATAATAATAATATTAATAATAATAAGAATAAGAATAAGAATAAGAAGAAGAAGAATGATAATAGTAATAACAAGTTTTGCTGGGCTTATATACATGTGTAATTAATGCAGAGTGTGTGTGTGTGTGTGTGTGTGTGTGTGTGTGTGGTTTAAGTGTGTGTGTGTGTGTGTGTGTGTGTAATTTATTTTATTTAATTTCAATGTGAAGGAATTTCTCTCTCTCTCTCTCTCTCTCTCTCTCTCTCTCTCTCTCTCGGTAAAGCCAAATTTGTGGCTTTACCATGTAGCAGCAATGGGCCAAATTTGTGGCTTTACCGTGTAGCAGCAACGGGACAAATTTGTGGCTTTACCGTGTAGCAGCGACGGGCCAAATTTGTGGCTTTACCGTGTAGAGCAACAACGGGACAAATTTGTGGCTTTACCGTGTAGCAACAGCAGGACAAATTTGTGGCTTTACCGTGTAGCAACAACGGGACAAATTTGTGGCTTTACCGTAGCAGCAACGGGCCAAATTGTGGCTTTACCGTGTAGCAACAACAGAAATTTGTGCCATGATTTAAACCCCCAAAAATAGATGATGTGTAAACTGATCACAAATGCTTTGATATGTATTATGAAATGGTTTGTGTGAGGGGTGATTTTTTCTCATTTTTCTCACTTAGAGGGACCATAAAGAAACATAATCCCTGCTGCTACAACCACTGGGTTAAAGGCCTTTCCCTCTAAGCAAGGGATGTACTGAACATTTTACAACACACTGGGTTACTAAGTGAGCTGAACATTTACAGCTCAATATAAGTTCACCCTTTGGGGGCTTCTGGCGGGGTAATGAAGGCAGGGCAGGAAATGAGTGAAAGCACCTATTCCTCCAAGCTGCTGAAAAGCTTGTTGGTGAAGAATTACTTGTCGGTGAAGAGACTGTTGTTGGTGAGGAGTGCCCTGTGTTATGGAACCTCCCAGCACTGCTACACCAACCTGCAAATATGTGTCCACTCTCAAAGTCTTGTACTGGGAAAGACAGAATGGGATAATATATTATAAAATCTCTCTCTCTATCAAGGGCTGTATAATATAAGATAATTAATTGATACTCTCTCTCTCATATTTGTTTTTTACATACTTTTCTTCCTCTACACCTCCTCTCTCTATCTCCCCTCAATGCCCTCATAACTCTATACATACAGCCAGGCCTATACTTTGAGGCAGTGCCAACATTGCCAGACTGTTGTACTCAGCCTCTTATATTTACTGACTCCCAACACAAAATCTGTCTCCTGGTCCCCAATAATGAGATTCATTTATATTTATCATTAACCTGGTGGTGGTAGCAGGGAAAGTGGAAAGTTTTGTTTAGTGGACAGCGCAACATCTGTGGTCATATGCGGAGAGAGACAGAAGGGAAGGAATTATAGGAGAAGGAACAGATCCCAGGAGACACAGCCCCGATTAATACCTGGTACACTGCTGGGTGGACAGGGCGTAGGGTATTGGAAAAGCCGCCCAATTTTTGCCACTCCCGGAAATCGAACCAGGCTCTCTCAGTTGTGAGCCGAGTGTGCAACCACTGAACCACGAAGCCCCATAGGGCTGCATGTGGGTGACCACACTAAACTCAGCGATGTGTTTGAAAGCTGAAGCAGTCCGCTGGAGACCTTGCTCTTAGTGCGAAGGGGGAAGGGAGGGGGGGTCAGTTTAGTTAGTTATCAGGTAGTTTGGTTAGCTATAGTCCATGGACTCTTAACTTGAGCCCTGTGGCTTGGCCCGGGGAACCCCCCCATTGTTTACAGACCTAGCGATGACCTGCGATCTGTTATGTTAGCTATTTATGGAGTACATATAGTCAAACCTCGATTTACGAGTTTAATTCATTCAAGAATATTCCTCGCACACCAAAACACTCGAAAACCAAAATGAATTTCCCCATTGAAATTAATGTAAATCCATTAACGTGTCTCATATCTCAAAAAAACTATTTACGTAAGAACCATCTTACATGTTATTTTTTACAGAATTGAAGTTATCTTACTAACAAGTAGAGATGATAAAGATATGAAACACAAGTCAAGTGTTACAGTTGTTTTAGGAGACTCCGCAACTGCTGTGGCCATGCTTGGTGCAGGCTTCGCCCCAGGGTTTAACAGGTGGTTCCCCTATTCTCAGGGCACGGAACTACACCCGACCACCAGCGTCGAAGCTAACTCGACATATCGTCCGAGATGGAGGGTGAGCAGAGTCAGTCACGTCCAGGGGCATACAAGATACCTCTCCATTAACATGAGTTGCAATAGGAATGATAATAATGACAATAATAAGAATTACAAGATAATTTAATACTAAGCTATTCTAACCTAAAACTTATTCAAACCTAGCCATACTTTTTTTCCTTACCTCCCTTGGCTGGGCCTGGTGGTGGGCCCAAGCCGGCAAGTGTTTATAGCGGCCCCATCTTGCTTTCCCTTGGACAGTCCCATACAGTCCAGGATGATGGTGGTGGTCTTCAGGACAAGTAGTCTGTGGCAGCGGCAGATTCAAACCCTCATCATCCATGACGTAGCGAACGCAGGACCGGCACGCTAACCACTCAGCCACCGTCTCCTTCCCCAGCCTGTGTTCTGATGCCAAATATGCAAAAAGTAAAAACATATGCCTCAATGTGTCATCCCAGACTATATATATAAAGAGAATTAAATCTAAGTCATCCTAACCTAACCAAACTTTAATGAAACTAATCTAGCCTTAGCAAGCCACTGACAAAACAATATAAAGTCTTAGCAAGCCACTATCAAAACACAATATAAACAGAAATGTATCTCCAGGTGTGTCCCCCCAAGACCATATATTTAAAGAATTCTAAGCTATCCTAGCCTGCCCAAACTTGCTGAGCTATCCTAACAAGACCTAACTTAACCCGGTAGCAACAAGGGCCCAAATTTGTGGCTTTACAGTGTACCAGCGACGGGCCAAATTCTTGCCATGATATGTAACTTGATATATTAAGATGGATTTAAACCCACCATCAACCATTGGATCCACGGAAGAAGCCTACCGGCGCAATAGGCCAAGACGTAAAAAGAATAAATAAATAAATAGATTATGCATAAACTGATCACAAATGCATTGATATATATTATGAAGTGGTTTGTGTGAGTGATGATTTTTTTCTCATTTTTCTCGCTTAGAGGGAAGGGCCTTTAACCCGGTGGTACCAGCAGGGATCATGTTTCTTAATGGTCCCTCCAAGCGAGAAAAATGGAAAAAAATCACCCATCACACAAACCATTTCATATTATATATAAAGCATTTGTGATCAGATTATGTATCATCTATTTTGGGGTTTATATCACGGCACAAATTTGGCCTGTCACTGCTACACGATAAACACGGTAAAGCCACAAATTTGGCCTGGCTGTTACTGCGGTTGAAAGCCAGGTTTGGCCCATCGCTGCTATATGGTAAAGCCACAAATTTGGCTCGTCACTGCTACACGGTAAAGACACAGGTTTGGCCCATCACTGCTACACGGTAAAGACATTAATTTGATGTGTCGCTGCTGCACCGGTTAAGAAACATGATCCCCACAGCTACCGGGTTAACCATACCTGCCGTGCGCTCTACTACCACAATGAAATAAAACAAATATATACTGTGTTGCACCCCCAGACAGTATTTTAAGAGACGGGGAGTATGGAGATGACCGTAGCCACCTCTCCCGCCAGTGACATCAACGGCAGTGTGGTGAGAGGCCTATCCTGCCTATTTATCCTAAACAAGTGGGTGTTATTCCAGAAAAAACACCCAAGTCTCATCACTTCACACTTATTTATATATTCAAGGGCTGAAAAATATCAGAAACATTAACAAAAAAATGCCCGGTCAGCACTAAGTTATCCTAACCTTCGATTAAACTTAGATTTTAACGTAACCTCCTGTGAGAGCAAGATAAAAATTGAGACAAAATAGGTCAATTCCGGCCCTTACGGTACCATGAGCAGACCTCTAGAATAACACCCGATGGTCTAGGATAAAAAAGTTGGAAAATTTCATTTAGTTGGCGCAACATCTGTGGTCATATGCCGGAGAGAGACAGGAGGGGAAGGAATTATAGAAGGGAACAGATCCCAGGAGACGGGACACAACCCCCGATTAATACCTGGTACACTGCTGGGTGGACAGGGGCATAGGGTATTGGAAAAGCCTCCCAAATTTTCCCACTCTGCCCGGGAATCGAACCCAGGCTCTCTCAGTTGTGAGCCGAGTGTGCTAACTGCTAACCACTGCACCACGAAGCCCCCAGGTCTAGGATAAGATACTGGTCATCGCTAAGTTATCCTAACCTTGGATTAAACTTAGATTTTAACCTTAACCTCCTGTGAGAGCAAAGTAAATATTGACAGCCAAAATATAGGTTCATGCCAGCCTTCGCAGTACCAGGAGCATGTATAACTCTAGAATGACACCCGATGGTCTAGGGTAAGCACATGGGGTCAAGGCAACAACGCTAACCTACATATTCCCCCTTAGAGTTAATAGGTTCACCAGCCCGGGTCATCACCACCACATGTATCACCTAATATCACCACAATCACCATCAATGCCACCTCAGACACACATGAAATCACAACCATGATGATGCAAATGCAAAAAAATCAAGAGAAATAACACTGATATAAATAAATTTTCACCCCGCCCGCTAGACGAGTCACCCTTAAAACACTTCTAGCTCACGTTAGCCTTCAATATTTCCTGAGTAACACAACCCACACCTCATATCTGCAATAATACAACACAAATACACCCTAATCCTTAATATAGAGTACCCAGGCATCTTATACTGGTCAAAACTCACGGATATAAGGTCACGTATGGTTTGCTCCCATCCGCCGGTTACGCCCTTATGACCTCACCGCTAAACGCCCATAATTCAATATCTAAGACACTCACACCTCATTTGACCCCATACATTAGGTCATTCAGCTTAGTTCTCCCTCCCATAGTGTTCAAAGTTCTTAGGTGTTATTGATAACTGAGATAATACGTCACATATGGTTCGCTCCATCCGCCGGTTACGCCCTTATGACCTCACCGCTAAACGCCCATAATTCAATATTTAAGACACTCACACCTCATTTGACCCCATAAATTAGGTCATTCATCTCAGTTCTCCCTATCATAGTGCCCGAAGGTCTTAGAGGTCATTAATATTTAAGGTCATATATGGAGCCGGACACCCCAAGCCAGTTATATACTTGACCTTTCTGACCTTACCGGCTTATATCCCGCTCTCCAACTTCACACACAGGAATGCAATGCACGTGTCGCCATGCCCCTCAAGCCCCGTGCCGCTACGTACTCTAGTTTACCGGAAATCAGTAAAAAACAATGAACTTCTGGACGACCACGGCGGCCATTTAAATCCACCTCACCCCCACCGATATTTTCCCTATTTCCACCTATTACAAGCCTTAATTCATTGCCCTCACCCACCCAAAACAATCACGAGGGACTATTTACCGTTTCCAGATGCATGGCTCCCTCGGCAACAGGATAATTCGCTTCAAAAAACACAAAAAAACACACCAGCCCCCTCCCTCCGCGGCTGGAGCCGGGTGTGTACGAGAAATGCCTCCTCGGGGAAATAAGTCGCGATACTAACCACTCCACATGTCCAATGAGGTAAAGACAGCAAAAAACATCTTAATTTGGCTTGATTTATGTCTCTTTAACCACCTGTGATCTATATATAAGCGTTGAGATTGCCCAAACCAGGAGTGAGTATCAGCTCAGATCGAGTAGTTCCTCCTATGTAATCTCATATGTGTTTGTTTTAAAGCCTTCTACTGATTTTAAGTGTTTATCTGATGTATTTGCAGTGTATTGAAGTCGCAAAGGGACAGTTAAACGATAGCAGTGAGTGATATATTGAAAATTAAGGATGTTTCAAGCCCCCTTCGCGAGCTATTTTCCGGTGCGAGCTGATTCCTGCCAGCTCAATATATTCTCGTACTTGAATTAAATGACCCTCGAACTGTCTTCTCCGCTCCAATAACTAGATTTATTTAGAGATAGGGTCGAAATGTTTAATTAATAGGGCTTTTTTTGCAGTGCTTAGGTATATTATCGCTGACATAAATAGTTTTAGTTTAACCTCGGAAACATTAATCACTCTATTTAACTGCCCCTTTGCCCTTTAATCGCGTGTCCTGTCATTAGTAAACCCCAATTAAGTCCTGCCGGGGCCTTAATAACAGCGGTAAAGCCTTGGAATCATTATTATTCGTCTTGATCTTGATCTTGATCTTGATGTCACAGGTGGCTCGGGATTTCTCCCCAGCCAGGCCTTTGTATCGGCAGCTCCTGTGAAGAGAAAACAAAAAAACATGTGGGAAGTCAATGTTCTCGGGGCAAGATATCATTCCCTACATCTTGCACGCCACATGCCTTCCAAGAACTCTTTCACTGCCTCAATCACTCGTCCACTCGTCTCTCCACTGAGCCCCAGCAGCAGCACCATCCACTCCCTTCCAGTCCTCCCGTTTACTCCACGTCCCATCTCGCTCAAAAACACATGCATCATCTTCGTTCTCTCCCTGTCATACTTCTTGCATTCCAACACTACATGCTGCACAGTCTCGTCCACACCCCTATCACACATCTGGCACACTTTGCTGCGGGACTCAGACCATCTATAGTTCCTTGCATTCACATCCAGACACTGCGCTCTAGCACGGAAAAGAAGATCACCTCCCAGGCTTCCCTCATACCACACCTCACACTTTGGGGCCTCTTTCTCCCTATACCAGTCGAGAGTTTCCTTTCTTTCCATCTCATTCTTCCACTTGCTCAATCCCTCATCTTTAACTGCCATATCTATCACATTCTTCCACTTTCTTACATCCCACTCAAACCCCTCTCCATTTCTGTTTGTTATTCTCCATTCAAACACATTCTCTCTATCTTCAAAGGGTCGGTACACCCACCTACTTAGCATAACATTCCTGTCTATCATTCGCCCACATTTATTCGCCCATTTGCCATCTCTTATACTCCACAAGTATACTTTCCTTGCTAATCTTGCATCCTCCATTTGTTCCAGTCTCACTTTATATCTCAAGGTTGCCTTTACTAGTCTTTCCCTAAACGTGCTCCATCCCATGTCCCCCCTAAGAGCCTCTACTGCTGCAAACCTTGGTGCATTCAGTGCCATTCTTGCTACCCTATTCTGCCCCACTTCCAATTTTTTTTTATCTCACTGTCATTCCATGTCATCACATCCATTCCATACATAATGCTCGGGACAGCCACACTCTTCCAAACCTCACGGATGACATCATACTTGCTCGCTCTCATCCTCGCTGCACTCCCTAAACGGCCTACCCACTGGTTTGTCATACTTATCTTTACATTCTTGGCCCTGCCGCATCCATTTACCTCCATCCACACCCCTAGATACTTGTATTCTTCCGTCTGTTCCAACTCATCCCCTTCCAGTCTCCAAGTTGTTTCTCTCTCATCCTCTGACCTATTCACTATCATTACTTTGCTCTTCTCACTACTGAACCTAACCCCAAAATCCCTTCCATAACCCCCTACCACATCTAGGAGACTCTGTAGTTCTTCAGCACTCACTCATAACCACCACATCATCCGCATACAACAACACACATACTTTATCCTCTCCAATTCTCACTCCTGCATTCATTCTCCTCATTCTGACTGCTAATTCCTCTGTGAAAAGACTAAATAATGTTGGTGATAATATACAGCCTTGTCTCACTCCTCTTTCACTCTTCACCCAACCTGTCTCTAGATCACCTAGTCTATACTTTGCTCTTGTACCTACATACATACTTCTAATTATGTTAACAATCTTATCACTCAGCCCAACTTTTTCAAGCACTCTGCATAACACATCTCTATTCACCCTGTCATGCTTTCTATATCTAGGAAGCCTAAGTACAGTTTCCTCCCTCTCTTTTTCATTTCAATCAGCTCATTTACAACAAACATATTATCTTCTGCTCGCCTGTCCACTGGAATCCGTTCTGCTCCTCACCCAGCACCCTGGCACTCTCAATCCATTTACACAACCTTTCATTCAACACAGCACTAAAGATTTTTCCTATTGAGTTTACCAGAGAGATTGGCCTATAGTTCTTTAATTCCTGCTTACTCTTATGCCCGCCCTTGTGGATCAGAGTCACTCTACATTCATTCCATTTACTTGGCACTCTCTCTTCTTCCCATACCTGGTTGAATAACTCAGTCATCCTCTCAATCACAGCCTCACCTCCATTTTTATACAACTCATACGGGATCTCATCTGGTCCTGCAGCCTTACCATTCTTCTGTCTTTTCACACATCTCTCAACCTCCTCCCTACTGATCCTTTCATTCAGCTCATTTGCATCTTTCCTCTCCATAGTCACACATCCTTCTCTCACACCAAATACTTCCCCTACTCCTCCTATTTCTTCCCAAAACTCCCTAATTGTCTCCCTCATTTTCTCCTTATCTGTAATTTTTTCACCATTCACCTTCAGACTTTCCACATTCTCACTGTCACTCATCCTCTCACCGTTATTAATGGGTTGGTCTGGGTCTGGGTCTCAGCACATGTTGTGAGCGAAACTGCAGAAGTATAAAATCCTATCACTCTTCAGCACGGGCTTACAATATGATGTAATGAGCTTATATGTGGGAATAGTGGCTTCAGGGAGCTCTTATTAATACACTTAGTAGTCTCCCTAACGTGAAGCATGGAGGGAGGGAGGGAGGGAGGGAGAGGGAGATAGAGGGAGGGAGGAAGAGAAGATCATCACCCAGGCTTCCATCATACCAGCTGAGGGAGGCTATACTTCAGGGTACGCGTTGCCTCGCCCACCCTACCTGACCTAACCCAGCATCCGTAATCTTCAGGAAAGTCCCCGTGCAGGTCTCCATTGAGTCACAAGTCCCTCAATGCAATGGTTACCGAAATCATGTGAGTCTGATGATATCACGAGCTATATGTGGCCGTCCCCTTGACCACCAGCTAGCGGGATCAGGTAAGGTTAGGACAGTAGGCTGTAGGGTAGTGTGTTATGTGCAAGGATTAAAAATTCTGAGGGTTACGTATTAACCAAGAAAATAGGCCTCGAAGGAGTTTAGCGGGTGCCTAGCAGTGAGGTGCTACACGGTGGTTTAAATGGCGGTATGGCAGTATGGACTAGGCCTAGGTGTTATGGTAGGCCTCCCAGCCTTCTTTTTCTTGCTCCAGGAGGTATAGAGGAAGACTGAGCAGGATAGATGGAGCTCACTTCACTTAGCGGGATGGAGATAGCGCGTTTGTTCTCCTCTCGTTTTTGCAAGATTTTCTCTCTCTCTTACTTCTTTTCTCTCTAATGGAAGCAAAGGGAAGGGAAGGGAATTAATGGAAGGGAAGGGAAAGGGAGGGAAGGGAAGGGATATCTTGAGTAGCATTGAGTAATAATAATAATAATAATAATAATAATAATAATAATACAATTAAAATAAAATAAACTACCACAACTACTACTACTACTACTACTACTTCTACTACTGCTACTACTACTACTACTACTACTACTACTACTATTACTACTACTGCTACTACCAATACTACTACTACTACTACTACTACTGTCACCGCCCGGCAAGGTTAGTGTTGTTGGATAAGGAAAGACCCGTACGTCTGTCTGATGCGATCCGTAATTATGTCGATCAAACCTGTCAAATGAAGTAGCTACATCACATCACATTCCAATTAATGATATTCATCTTTCTATTGATGCATCAGTGATAATAACTGATTGCTGTCCAACTGAGGACGTACAAAACACAATACATGGAGTCATATAATATAACACATAACAACACACCGTCAACTGACTAACGTAGCTACATACAAATACAACCTATGGAGCACTATAACATAACACCCTCAACTGAACTTACACTTTGCAGGGTCTATTAAACATGGGGAAACTGATATATTTTGACATGGTAAGACCGCACCTCGAGTATTCAGTACAGTTCTGGTCTCCTAATTACAGAAAGGACATTGATTTCTTGGAAAGGATTCAAAGACGCGCCACAAAGATGATTCCAACCTTAAGGGCTCAACCGTACGAGGAACGACTCAAGAGACTCAATCTCTTTACATTGGAGAAAAGACGCCTACGAGGGGATATGATTCAAGTCTTCAAGTATCTGAAAAAGTTCAATAACGTCGATTACTCCAAATTCTTTGAACTGCAAACCAACTCATGAACAAGAAATAACGGTTTACCCATTCAGTCGAGTCGATGTAACACAGACATTGGAAGGAGTTTCTTTTCAAACTGAGTCATCCGCCACTGGAACAATCTTCCCTCAAAAGTAGTAAATGCGAATACCATCAACTTCAAATAGTCAGTCAGCGCGCGACCTCAGTCAGCGCGCGACCTTCCTTGGGTTCACACGTGACTTTGCCCCGCTGCTGTGTGGAGCCAACTCGCTCTTTCCTCTGCTTTCCTCTGCTTTTGCGGTGTGAGGCGTTCTGTGCTTCTGCTGCTGTACTGGAGGACTACATAACCAGGAGGATTACCCTGCCTTCTACTACAGACCGCTAAGTGTTCTGATTTAGTATTTACTTAGTTAGATAGTGATCCACAGTTACTCCTAGGACAAGTGTATTAAGCTTCCCACATCTACACTAAATTCAACATTCTTTCACGCCAACCCAGTGCTACACGGTTTTATATTGCTTTTGTGTTTTTTATATTGCTTTTGTGTTTTCTTCTCCGTCTATTATTGGGATACTTTACTGTGCTGTGATAATACGACTACGTGAATCAGGCGCGCCAAGCTACGTTAATTTCTAAGTCCACACAAAACACTAGATAATCCACTTTCCGCGCAAACCTAGTGAACACAGTTATTATCTTCTGTACGTAAGTGATTTCTCAGTATATTAGTATTGGCCTTTGTTTTGTCTTGGTGGTTAGAAATAACCGCGCCTTTTTACCCGAGACACACCCTTTTCCCCGGGGAATTGACCTGACTGCGACCTCACAGCAACTGCTGGTTTGTTTTCCTAGATACACATTTTTGCCCAGAGGTTTGACCTGACGACCTCACCGCAGCTGCGTACTTTGTTATCGTCTTAACGCGCCTAATTGTTTCCGTCTTGCCTCGCCCATATCTTCACCATGACGTCCCTCAAGCGCTGTTCTGGGTGTGGCCTTCGCATGGCCAAGCAGTACTTTCTTTCCAAGGACGTTTGTTGGTTCTGCGTTAAGACTCAGAAGGATGATCAGCGGATCATAGAGTTAGAGGATAGGGTTACGACTCTCGCCGCCCAGGTAGACTTACTAGTTAGTGCAGCGGCAACAAGCCCCGCCTCCTCCTCTTCCTCTTCCTCTTCCTTTTCCTCTTCTTCCTCGTCCTCCTCCCCTCCAGTATTGTCTTCACCCACACAGCAGCCCCTCCCATCCTCCTCCTCCTCCTCCTCCTCCTCCTCCTCGACCATCTCCGCTCTCCCCGCTTCCCACCCCTCCTTCTCCTCTTCTTCCTCCTCTTCCTCCTCCTCCTCCTCCTCGCCTTCCTCTTCCGTCCCCCTCTCCCTCCCCTCTCCGCCCACCCTCCTCCTCCTCCTCCTCTCTCTTTCTCCTCCTTGTCCTCCGCCTCCCTTCGCTCGTCCCTCCTCCCACACCTGTCCTTCACCTTCCCTTCCCCTCTTCCTCCTCCCTCTCCTCGTCCGTTCCTCCCTCCCCACCTCTCTCCCTTTCACCTCCTCCTCCTCCTCCTCCTCCCTCCTCCTCCTCCTCCTCCTCCTCCGCCTCCACCTCGCCTTCCTCTTCCGTCCCCCCTCTCCCTCTTCCTGCCCACTCTCCTCCTCCTCCTCCCTCTTTCTCCTCCTCCTCCTCCGCCTCCTCGTTCGTCCCTCCCTCCAACACCTGTCCCTTAACTTCCCTTTCCCCCTCTTCCTCCTCCCTCTCCTCGTCCGTTCCTCCCTCCACCACCTCACTCTCCCTTTCTCTTCCTCCTTCTTCCTCTTCCTCCTCCTCCTCCTCCTCCACCTCCACCTCCACCTCCACCTCCCCCTCCGCCTCCACCTCCATTCCCCTCTACCACAATATCACCTCGTTCTTCACATCAGGTCCCTCCCCTCCCTTCCCGCTCTCCCCTCCCCCCTTCACCCACCCCTCCTGGCCCCTCTTCCGACCGTCGGGGTCTTGTTGTTGGTGATAGTCAGGTTCGTTATGTTGACAGGTATTTTTGCTCCAAGGATAAGAACAGGACGAGGGTGTGTTTCCCAGGGGTGGGCCATATATCAGACAGGATTGAGGCGTGTATGGTAAGTGAGGGATCGAACCCCATTGTCTTTCTCAGCTGTGGTGGAAACGACGTTTCTCGTGTTCCAAGCGAGGACCTTCTCAGGCGTTTTAGAGAATTGTTAGGCAGGATACGTGACGCTGGTGGGTCGCCAGTAGTGTGTGGCGTCCTGCCAAGGAGGGGCGTTGGCGATGGATGGCTGTCCAGGGTGATAGCAGTGAACAGCAGACTTGCTGAGCACTGCAGGCGCAATGGGTGGCTGTTCGTCGACAATTGGGACCTCTTCTTCGGCAAAGACGCCCTCTACGCCCGTGACGGGATACACTTGACGTTCAAGGGTGTTGAGGCTCTCTCAGACTCCCTTGAGCGAGCACTTGGTACCCTGAGGGATTTTTTAGTATAGGCGAGGGGAGGAGTAATGGAGGACATCTAGCTCATAATATAACCAGGCAGCTTAGAAGTAATTCTAGGGGAGTAACAGAGGACGGGCTAAGAATTTTCTATACTAACAGCAGGAGCCTCAGAAACAAGATAGACTTACTAAGGGGTGAAGCTTGTTCAGAAAATTTTGACATAATAGCGATCACTGAGACATGGATAGACACTGCTAATAGAAATTTTAGATCAGAATTTGAAATAACGGGTTATCAGATGTTTCACAAAGACAGAAGGGGACGAAAGGGAGGTGGAGTTGCTCTATATGTTAAAGACTCACTTAAATGTTTAGTTAACAATTCAGTCAAAACTAACATGGATTCAGAATCAGTTTGGGTGGACGTTTACAAAGGGAAAGAAAAACTAACTCTAGGAGTTATGTACAGGCCACCTAACCTTAACAGGTAGGACACGAGTATATTACTACAGGAGATTGGCAGGGCGAGTATGAGTAGAAATGTCTGCGTAATGGGGGACTTTAATTATAGGAAGATAGACTGGGAAGACCTAGTGGGTGACCTGGAAGCCGAGGACTTTCTTGAAGTTATACAAGATAATTTCCTTAAGCAGGTAGTTACTGAGCCTACCAGAGGAGATAACATATTAGACTTAGTCCTAACCAATAATGGGAACTTACATGTGAGTTGGAGGTGGAGAGTTAGGAAACAGTGACCACAGAACGGTTCGTTTTAGCTTAGACTGGGCGGTAACCCGCGAACCAAACCCAGTGTTAGTGCCAGATTTCAGAAGAGCAAATTACGAGGGGCTTCGAAGACATCGTGAAGGGGTAAACTGGGATAATTTAGGGATTCATGAGGGCCAGAGCTGCGGATTGGAGAGCCAGGAAAACCAGGTAGAAATGTCTTACAATAACTTAGTTAGAGTAATAGTAGAGGGGCAAGGACAGCATATACCACAGCGAACACTTAGAAAAGAAAACAATGATCCTAAGTGGATGACTCGTGGACTAAAACACGAGATTGGGTTAAAGAAGGGAATTTATCAGAAAATAAAGAATGGTGAAACACATCTCAGGGGCCGGTACGTCGAACTATCTAGATTAGTTAAGAAAAACACCAGGATAGCAAAAAGGAACTATGAGATCAAAGTAGCAAATGAGGCGAAAAGTAATCCTAAGGGCTTCTTTCAGATGTATAGAACAAAAACACGGGAGAAAATTGGACCGCTGAAAACAAACACAGGGGAGCTAGTAGAAAATTACGAAAATATGAGCACATTCTTGAACGACTACTTCCTTTCAGTATTCACACAGGAGGATCGAACGACCATACCGGAAAGAGTTCAGGTGTACGAGGGCGGGGATGGCGATAAATTGAGGGATATAATCATTACCAGGCAAGTAGTTCAGGATGAGATAGATAAGCTTAAGAAGAACAAGTCGCCAGGTCCTGACAGGATATTTCCGAGGGTATTAAAGGAATTAGGTGATGCACTAGTGATTCACTAACCGACAACTTTAAGATGTCGGTAAATACTGGCTATGTGCCGAGCCTATGGAAACTAGCTAATGTGACGCCGATTTTTAAAAAGGGGGACAGGTCGGTTGCTTCAAACTATCGCCCAATTAGCTTAACATCGGTTATAGGCAAGATGCTGGAGTCCATAATAGTCAGGAACATTCGGGAGCATTTAGAGAAACATAGCTTAATTCACGACTCGCAGCATGGGTTCACAAAAGGTAGGTCATGCCTCACCAATCTCTTGTCCTTCTACAATAAAGTATTTTAGACGGTTGACAGAGATGAAAATTATGATGTAATCTATCTTGATTTTAGTAAAGCGTTTGACAAAGCTCCTCACCAACGACTGTTGCTTAAATTACAGGCTCACGGAGTAGAGGGTAAAGTTTTGAACTGGGTCAAGGCGTGGCTTAGCAATAGGAAGCAAAGAGTGCAAATCAATGGTAAAAGATCTGACTGGGGATGTGTTACGAGTGGGGTCCCACAAGGTTCGGTATTAGGTCCACTTTTGTTTATTATTTATATCAATGACTTAGATACAGGAATTAGTAGTGATGTTAGTAAATTTCCAGATGATACCAAGATCGGTAGAGTAATTGAGTCGGATCAGGACGCTAGTATTCTCCAAGGTGAACTCAACAGATTGTATGACTGGGCAGATAAATGGCAGATGGAGTTCAATGTAGGGAAGTGCAGTATTCTGAGTGTAGGTAGGAACAACCCCTCACATAACTATTGTTTAAATGACACTCTCATAAGCAGGTCTGGGTGCGAGAGGGATTTCGGGGTCTTAGTGAGCTCTGATCTCCGTCCAAGGGCACAATGCATTCAAGCTAGAAATCGAGCTAATAGGGTACTGGGATTTATTTCAAGGAGCGTAAGCAACAGAAGCCCCGAAGTCTTCCTCAAACTATATTTAGCATTAGTTAGACCTCATCTTGACTATGCGGCTCAGTTCTGGTCACCTTACTATAGAATGGATATCAAAATGTAAGAATCGGTGCAGAGGAGGATGACTAAGATGATTCAGGGGTTGAGAAACTTGCCATACGAGGAAAGACTCAAACAGTTAAACTTGCATTCTCTAGAAAGGCGAAGGGTGCGTGGAGACATGATCGAGGTTTATAAATGGATGAAGGGCTTTAATAAGGGAGACATTCATAAGGTGTTGTTGGTAAGAGAACCGGGTAGGACACGAAGTAATGGGTTTAAACTGGATAAATTCAGATTCAACAGGGACATAGGCAAAAATCGGTTTACTAACAGGGTGGTGGATGAGTGGAATGGGCTTAGCAGTCATGTGGTGAGTGCCAATACAATTGTCACATTCAAAAATAGACTAGATAAATTCATGGACAGCGATATTAGGTGGGGTTAGATACGCGGGAGCTTAGGGTCAAAGGAGCTGCCTCGTACAGGCCTACCGGCCTCTTGTAGACTCCTGCGTTCTTATGTTCTTATGTTCCCTGCCCTCGTACGCCTGAGCCCTTTCCGGAAGAGTCGTTTGATTCTCTTGTGTGAATACTAAAAGGAAGTAGTCGTTCAACAATGTGCTCATATTTTCGTAATTTTCCGCTAGCACGCCTGTGTTTGCTTTCAGCTGTCCAATTTTCTCCCTTGTTTTTTGTTCTATACATCTGAAAGATACTTTAGATTACTTTTCGCTCTTCTTTGCTTTTATTTAACCTCATAGTTCATTTTTGCTATCCTGGTGTTTTTCTTTACTAATCTAGATACTTTAACATACCGGCCCCTGAGTTGTGTTTCACCATTCTTTATTTTCTTATAAATTCCCTTAATTAAACCTATCTCGTGTTTTAGCCCACGAGTCATCCACTTGGGGTTATTGTTTTCTTTTCTAAGTGTTCGCTGGCGTATATGCTGTCCCTGTCCCTCTACTATTACTCTAACTAAATTATTTTAGGTTTATTCTACCTGGTTCTCCTGGTTCTCTAACCCACAGTTTTGGCCCTCACGAATCCCTACATTTTCCCAGTTTACCTCTTCAAAATGTCTTCGAAGCCCCTTGTAATTTGCTCTTCTAAAATCTGGCACCAACACTGGGTTTGGTTCGCGGGTTACCGCCCAATCTAAGCTAAAACTAACCGCTCTGTGGTCACTATTTCCTAACTCTCCGTCCACCTCCAACTCACGTAGCAAGTTCCCATTATTAGTTAGGACTAAGTCTAAAATGTTAGCTCCTCTGGTAGGCTAAGTAACTACCTGCTTAAGGAGATTATCTTGTATAACTTTAAGAAAAATCCCTCGGCTTCCAGGTCAGTCCTCCAATAGTCTTCTTCCCAGTCTATATTCCTATAATCAAAGTCCCCATTATGCAGACATTTTACTCCTGCTCACCATGTCAATCCCTTTGTAGTAATATACTCAGTCCTGCCTGTTAAGGTTGGGTGGAATATACAGAACCCCCATAGAGTTAGTTTTCTTTCCCTTTGTAAACGTCCACCCAAACTGATTCTGAATCGATGTTGTTTTGGCCCCTAGATTATTAACAGGAACGATGATGGGTCTTTCCTTATAACCAACTGAATTGTTAACGAACATTTATGAGCTCCTTTCTATATATAATGCATGCAACTCAAATCCCCTTCTTCCCTTTCTGTCTTTGTGAAACACCTGATAACCCATTCTTTCAAATTCCTACCTAAAATTTCTATTCGCTGTGTATATCCTGTTTCAAAGATTATGTCAAATTTCTTCACGCAAGCTTCACTCCTTAGTATGTCTATCTTGTTTCTAGAGGCTCCTGCGCTGTTAGTATAGAAAATCCTTAACCCTCTAGTGCTCCCTATAATTTTCTAAGCTGCTTGGGTAGTATAGAAAATCCACACACTCTACTCTATAATTACTACTAAGCTGCCAGGTTGTATTTTCTTGCTGGGTTAGTATAGAAAAATCCCAGCCCACACTCTGGCAATTCCCTACACTCACTACTAAGCCGCCAGGTTGTATTTTTGATCTAGAAAACTTAGCTCCACACTCTGGTACTCCCTATAATTACTACTGTTGCCAGGTTGTATTTTTGACTTGATGTTGTTTTCCCATTACTCCTCCCCCCTCGTCTATACGAAAAAAAAATCCTCAGAGCACTGGTGCTCGCTCAAGGAGTCTGAGAGCCTCAACACCTCTTGAACGTCAAGTGTATCCTGGTCCTGGTGGCAGAGGGGGTTGCCAAAGAAGAGGTCCCAGTTGTCAACGAACAGCCACTCCATTGCGTTTCCCTGCAGTGCTCCAGCAAGTCTGTTGTTCACTGCTATCGCCCTGGACAGCCATCCATCGCCAACGCCCTCTCGGCAGGACGCCACACACTACTGATTGGCGACCCACCAGCCTGGCGTACCACTAACAATTCCCTAAATGCCAGAGAGGTCCTCGCTTACACACGGGAAACGTCGTTCCCCTGCCACAGCTGAGGAAGACAGGTTTGGTCCTCGCTTGCCATACACGCCTCAATCTCTGTCTGATATATGCCCCACCCTTCATGGGAAACACACCTCGCCCTGTTCTTATCCCCCTTGGGAGCAAAAATACCTGTCAACATAACGCACCTGACTATCACCAATCACGAGCACCTGACGGCCAGAGGAGGGGGCCAAGGAGGTGGGTGAAGGGGAGGGGAGAGCGAAGGTGGGAGGGACCAGCTGTAAAAGAACGAGGAGAAATTGTGAAGCTGGGGAGGGAGAGGGAGGAGGAGGGAGAAGGAGGAGAGGGAGAGAAAGAGGAGGAGGAGGAGGAGGTGGAAAGGTGTGGGATGGTTGGCCGAGGGGCAAGGGGAAGAGGGGACAGGAAAGGTAATAAAGTGGGAGGTGGAGATGGAGAGGGAGGAAAAGAAGAGAGGAGGAGGAAGAGGAAGAAGAGGGTAGCGTGAGAGGTGAGGGATGGGTGGCTGATGGGTGGCTGAAAGAAGAGGAGAAAAGGAAGGAGGGTGAGAGGGGCAGGCTGAGGATGTGGGAGGAGGACGAAGAGGAGGCGGAGGACGAGGAGGAGAAGGAGGAGGAGGAAGAGGGGAGAGGAAGGTGAGGGATGGGTGACTGAGTGCTGGAAGGGGGAAGGGGGAAGCAAGAGGGGAAGGGGGTGAGAGAATGGCTGAGGTGCGGGGAGGGAGGACGGACGAGGGTGGCTGAGGTGGGAGGAGGATGACGAGAGGCGTAGGACGAACACAAAGGAAACACAAAGGAAGAATAAAACAACAGCAGACCTGTTGGTCCTTACGAGGTTGCTTGTGAATAGCCACACTAACTATCTAATCAAAGGTGGAAGATGAAGGACAGCAAAGTGCTATGAAGGCTCCTCCCTACCCCATCCCTCCAGCCAAAGCTGGCAGGAAAGGAAAAGAACCATGCAGCATGGAAAAACTGCATGGAATTTATGTAGGAAAGAGGAAAGAACTACCATTACTGCTACCACTAACCGGGCGATAAAAAGCGGACAGGACACCAGTATTCGAAAAAGAACTTAACGTTATTACGACAATGAGTAATATCTAAGTTGCTGGTTGATCTTAAAAACACTTGTCTAATCTATTCTTGAAGGCCGTAACTGTTGTATCTATCAACGACATCACAAGGTAGAGAGTTCCAAACATTAACAACTCGATTGAAGAAGAAGTGTTTAGCTTCGTGCGACGAGAATCTTTACCACTTTATCTTCAAATTGTGATTTCTTCTGTTCTATTTGATCGATCAATTGTAAAGTAATCTTCCGCATTAATATCACTGAATCCTTGCAGAACATTTTAAAACACTTCTATTAGATCGCCTCGCATTCTTTTCGTTTTGATAGGCTGAATAAATTTACTTAAGCCTTGTTCATATGAAAGGGATTGTCTTCAAATTTAGGGAATCATCTTTGTTATCTTCGTTGGACCCGTTCCAACCCTTTTCTATGTCTTTTCTGTAGTAGGGAGACTAAAAACTGTACACAGTACTCTGTACGGGAATGAAACCAACGAATTATACAGTTTTAATATTACTTTTCCGATTTCCATTATTAAAGACTCTCGTCCGATAAACCAACCAATTTGTTTGCAGTTTTAACTACCTCAGAACAATGCTGACCGGGCTTTAAAATCGCTTCTACGATATAGTGATTCCAAGATCCTTTCTTAATTTACCGTAAGAAAGTTGCTGGATCATTCATTACGTACCGAACGCGATTGTTATTTTTTCCGATGTGCAACACTTTACATTTCTCAACGTTAAATTTCATTTGCCATTGATTATGGCCGAACGTGCAAGTCGATTCTATATCTGATTGTAAAGCTTCTTCGTCGAGTATCGCAGCTACTTTTACTGGCAATTTTTGTGTCATCAGCAAATTTCGATACTTTTGCAGTGAGCCCATCATCGATATCATTAACATAAATTAAGAAGAGCATGGGGCCATAGCTTTTGATCCTTGAGGTACGCCGCTTTGACATCGAGCCAGTTAGATGTAACACCGTTTAGAACTACTCTGTTTCGGCCTCAGAGGTAGATCAGTCCACAGTTTATTTGAGAATGTTACCGGAGATACCGTGTGTCAGTAGTTTGCTGAAATCGTTGGTGGGGACCTTATCAAATGCCTTTTGAAAATCCAGATATAATGATATCTACTGATCTGCTTTCTCATCGAACACCTCAAAAATATAGTGAAAAAATCAAGTAAGTTAGTCAAACACGAACGTTTACTACGGAAGCCATGTTGCGAATTATTTATTATATTATTTTCTTCGAAGAATTTCACCATATTGTCGCAAAGTAGAATGATAGTTCTCCATTAACTTACAAACAATAGATGTCAGGCTAATTGGTCGATAGTTTCCTTTTTTTTTTTTCTGGATGAGACTTGTCCCCTTGAAAATTGGTGACATTTGGTAGTTTCCAATCCGACGGAACTTTTTCCAGCTGTTAAAGATTTATTGAATAAGTGATGGAGAGCGGTTTACAAATTTGATGTTTGATTTCTTTAAGACCCTAGGGGTAATTTCTCTTTGTCCGGACCAGGAGCTTTGCTTTACTTTAATCTTTTCAATTGTGCGTAAAATGTCACTTTCTACGATGAGCACGCCACATAACATCTTTTCGGTCCTTCTAACCTCCGGCGGTTGAGGTGATAAACAATCTTCGTCGGTAAATACGGATGCAAAAGTTATTTAGGATTGTAGCCATTTCATTTTCATCGTTCGTGTGGTTACCATTTTCATTAGCAAGCGGTCCGATACCACAAGTGAGTGACTTTTTATTATTTTATATAGCTGAAAAATTCTTTTAGGATTAGATTTACTTGTTTCTGCTATATATTCTTCAAAGATTTTTCTTTTCATTTATTAATTTCTTGGTTTCATGGCGAATTCTGTCCAACTCTAGTTTGTCAGCTCCTGCTCTGAGATGATATAATGTAAATTTCCAGTGTGCTACAATGCGTTTTTTTAAGAGATAGGCTATTTTGAATTTCGTTATTCCACCATTTGGGTTTTCTTCTTAGAAGCGTTGAACGTCTGTGTACATGATAGGGTACGCATATGCTTATGGCATTGTTCAATATTGTGGTGAAGGCCCCCAAGATTTATCAATATCTGTTTCCGCCGTGATTTCAGTCCAGTCAGAATTATTTAGAATTGATCGGAGTCTTTAAGGAAATTGCCTCTGATAATCAGTAGTACCTTTTCTTTACTAGGAGTTACTTTACTTTTCTCTTCATATTGATGCTGAATGATTGTTCGGTGATCGCTAGAACTCAAAATTGACCAACATTTACTTCTTTAATCAGATCAGCTGTCGTTGAAAAGATAAGGTCAAGTATATTATTTTTCTCCGAGTCTGTTCTTGAACGTGTTGATGTAAATCACTTTCTAGTAAATTTGTGTACAGGTCGAGCCCTGCGACAGTTCAACGGTTCACCCCATCTTTCACTGGCAAGTTAAAGTCCCAACAATTACTGGGGTTCGCCTCGCAACTGCTACTTTGTTTCTTAATAATAATTCACTTAATGCGTGGTCGATATCAAGAGTCTGCCTTGGCGGTCTGTAGATAAGTCCAATTACTTATTTTGAGATTTATTTAATTTCAATGAAGACCGTAGTTCATACTTTTTGGTTATAATATTCACTTTTCACGGATACTGGATGGAGAGAGTTGTTGGATATAAAGATAACGCCTCTACATCCCTGTCTGTTCTCTCTTTCATGACTAAAAATATGGTATAGCCTGGTAATCTATATTCCACCAATGAAATCTCTCATTTGAAGTGTCTATCCAAGATTCTGTGACTCCGATGATGTGATAATGATTTGTAGTTGCGAGGACTCCCTAGAGTCTTCAAATTTGTTACGTAGGCTACAGGCGTTTACATAGCAAAGCTTTTAATGTGAATTCGAGTCAGAGTTTTTCGGGTTGAGTGCACCCACGTGGTGGAGCTACTGGTGCTTCATCGCCTCATGCGTTTTTGGCTTTCAATATTTACTTGGTCACAGAGCAGCCTCCTGAAACGGGCTGCTCCAACAGGGTTTAAGTGAATGCTATTGTGGGAAGGAAACAAGTCTGAATCGTAATGTAAAATTGTTCCACAAGTTAGCGAACTGGACGTTTTCTTGTTGAGCAAAGGGAATGAAGTCTGTTGTTTGTGCGAAAGGCCCTTTACTGTAAAAGCCTAGATTCGGCACCGAAACCCTCGGAGGATTCCTGAGATTATGCGATGTTACATGGCATCCGTTTTACGTTTATACTGGCGATCATGCGGCGGTATTTCTCGGCAGTTCCTCAGAACGGGAAGATGGAGACTGAGAAGGAGGACGAGGGCGAGGCGAAGGAGGAGGAGGAGGAGAAAGAGAAAGAAGTAGGAGTGTGTATACCTTTTCCCAAACCTCTTATCTTCTTCCCTATAAGTCATAAAGTACAGCAGAGTAACACGCCGTCGCTCACGTCACTCTACAAAGGCTCAAAGCTGCCTGTAAGTACCTCGGTCCACACTACCTTTCGTGTGTCCTTTTGTTGCTGTCTGTCTGTCTGTCTGTCTGTCGGTACACTCAATGGCACAGGACACCATATTTCTTTAATTGTTGTGTTAGTTTTCTTTGTTGGTGTTGTAAAAGTGTCCAATCGTCTTCACAACCCTATCATCTTCACCTTTCATATGTCTTGTAAAATATAGGTAACGGAGGAGGAGGTGGAGATGGAGGAGGTGGAGATGGAGGAGGAGGAAACAGAGGAGGCAGGAAAAAAAAGAAGAAAAAAGCCCGCAAATCCTGCTATTTTATTGCCTGATGAGTCAATCACCATACAGCATCACCACCGTCGCTCACTGACACCTCTACAAAGCTCAAGGTTGCTCTATCACTGCCTCTAAGCAAAATAATACTACCTTTGCTGCGTGTCATCTTTGTTGCTTTTTTGTGTCAGTGCTGTTGCAGGAAAGTTTTTTAAAGAATGGTATAAAGTTTGCTCTTTTTTTTATTGTCTTGCTATCTTATTTTTTTTTTTTTATTTTTTTTCTGTGTGTTTCTTTTTTCTCTGGCTACCTTTTATATCCCCTCTACTTTCTTCGATCTCCCATCTTTTCTCCTTCCGTCTTCACTAAAATAAAGGTTTTAAGTCCATAGTACCCTTTTCACCTTTCCTTATTAACCATATTATTATTATTATCCTTATTATTATTCCTTTCCTATTTTCCTCTGGTCTCTCACCTTTCATCACCTTTGTAGCCTTTTCCTCACCTTTATTCTCCGTACCTTTCCTCATTATTTCTTTACCTTTTCTCATTTTTCTACTTCTCTCACGTATCGTCACCCTTCCTAGCCTCATCGTACCCATCCTCACCTTCCTTCACCTTTCCACATTTTTTACGTTTTATTTCCTTCGCCTTTCATCACTTATCTCCCCTTTCCTCTTGCTTCCTCATTGCTGCCAATCTCCTCGCACCTTTCCTTACTATTCCACCTTCCTTCACCTCTGCAAATATCCGCGTACCTTTCCTTACCTCTGCTTCCCTCCCTTCATCATTCCACATTTATTTACCTCCCGTTCCTTTGCTCACCATTCCACACCTCTCACCCTCCTCCTCACCTGCCTCGCCTCACTCGTAAACTCCCCATTGATATCAGCTCCTCCCTCAACCCCACCGCCGCCCCACCACCATCTCACTTGGCGCCTGTTTTCTCGCTGCCTTCCCCGCCTGTGTCTGTCATCCTGCAGGCGGCGATTTATTGTGGCACGGTACTTGTGTGTGTGTGTGTGTGTGTGTGTGTGTGTGTGTGTGTGTGTGTGTGTGTGTGTGTGTGTGTGTGTGTGTGTGTGTGTGTGTGTGTGTGTGTGTGTGTGTGAATAAATTCAAAAAAAGAAAGAAAAGTTATTTCAAGCAAACATGATAAAAACAAATAATTAATAAAGTAGTGAAGTAAGAAAAGACACGAATGTTTGCTACTTTCCATAATGAGCTTCAGATTTCAGAATGTAGAACCAATAGCCAATCAATGTGTGTGAGTGTGTGTGTGTGTGTGTATGTGTGTGTGTGTGTGTGTGTGTGTGTGTGTGTGTGTGTGTGTGTGTGTGTGTGTTGTGTAAGACTTTCACTCAGCTCATTTTTTATTCCATTGTATTTCCTCGCGTGTGCTTTAGCTTTCACACAGTTGTTATTTTTATCTTCCTTTTCCTTTGTTGTGTTTTTTGAAGCATAACAGTTCACTCATTTTTTATTCTTCTATGGAATAGAGAATGTTCGTGTGGTTTATCATTTGCTTATCTTTTTTTCCCTTTTTTATGCTGAAGCTCGTTTAAGATCATTTTTTTGTTTGTTTTATTTTTATTTCCTTCTCTATCCTCTTATATAGGATTTATGCTCTGGTGTTTTTACCTTTTTTTTTCTTTCAACTTCTGGTACGTTTTGATTATTTACATGTTTTTTCTTTGCTCCACTTCCTCCTTGCCTTGTGTTCGCCTCTTTGGTGTTTTTTCTCTTATCTTTGTGCCGCAGCGTCTTGCTTTTTTTCACCTTTCATCGTCAATCAGTTGTCTTTACATCAACATGCCTTTCCCATCTTTCACTCGTGTCTGATTATTTTCATCTCTATTTTATTTATTTTCTCCTTTGCTCTTTTTGCTGTGTGCCAGACAAACTTTTTCAGTTATCTATTTTCGGTTTATTTTTTATATTTCCCAGTGTCTTCCTCTAACTTTTTATGCGTTTCTTTTCACCTGTTCCTGTTTTTTTCTCTTCATAGCCGTTTTATTTACACACCAACATCACTCTGCGGCAATTTCTATGCGAGTGTTTTCATCTTTCGTCTTTTTCTCTATATTCTTTTTACGTAACAGCATCATTCAGTTACTTTCATGTAGCTATAAATGTGATTTTTTTTCATTCTTATTTTTTCCTTTAACTTTCTGTAACTTGTTTTGTATGTGGTTATTTTTCAACTCTTATTTTTTTTTTCTGTATTACATTCTGCACCTTTTTTTCAGTTTTTTTCTGTCTTTTTTTTTTTTCATTAGAATCATGTTCAGATTTCTTTCTTCATTTTAACTCCTTTTCTTTATTCAACTCGTACATATGTTTTCTACTACAGTTTCGTCTTTTCTTTATATCTTATATCGACGCAGTGTTCGTAGTATTTCCTTTCTTTTTCTTCCTCGCTTTGTATCCCATTGTGTTTTCGGCGCCTCGCTCGGCAGCACAATAAGACAGCGAGAGGAATATGCATAAGCACAACGCCGCGCCCACTTTGCTCGTACAAATACATATTCCAGCTGAGCATTGCCTTATGAGGGTGCCGGGGGGCCGCGTGCAGCACCTTGTCGGCACACACACACACACACACACACACACACACACACACACACACACACACACACACACCTGTACACGTGCCTCCAGGTGTCACCTCTACCTGGGGTGTTACCGTCACGGCCGCTGGAATATTCTCGCGGCTGTCCCACACCTTGACGGACGTGACACGACGTCAAGTGGCGGGCCAGGGAGAGCTTGGTATATAATGTGGTGGATAGGCTGAAAAAGAGGACGTGATGAATGATACGTAAGGTGGAAAGGTAATGGTGGGCGCGGCAGCAGAACGTGTGCTGCAGGGTGTACCGTTGTCATGCAGAATGTATATAGATGGGTTGCACTGACGTCACACCGCTTCGCTTTTGTTTTAGGATAAACAACTGTCAGCCATATTAGGAGGCACGACCTAAGTATAACACAACAGGTAAGGATGATCACACAGGTAGCTAATTAAATAGGTTATATTAATTGCAACATGAAGATGAACGTTGTAATGAAATATAACTCCAAATTTGTCCCATATAAGAAATAAGTTGTAAACAAATAAGGAATTTTAGGACAGAAAAAAATCGAGCAAATTACAGTCTAGGGAAGGTTGCAGCCAAGCAAGAAGACACAAGACAGGTGAATAAAAAACAGGTGACCTTAATTAGTGTGACGCCTCTTCCTGGAAATGTAACCCAAAATTTTGTATGTATGGCCTTAATTACATATTGGATCATTATCAGGGCAGCGAAATTAGACATGATTGCAACTGGTGTCTTGTTATACCTGACGAACTATTCCCAGACGTCTCCCCTTCCCTTGCCTTCCCTTCCCTTCCCTTCCCTTCCCTTCCCTTCCTTTTCTTTCCCTTCCCTTCCCTTCCCTTCCCTTCCCTTCCCTTCCCTTCCTTTCCTTTTCCTTGCCTTGCCTTGCCTTGCTTTGCCTTCTTTTTCCTTCCCTTCCCTTCCCTTCCATTCCCTTCGCTTCACTTCCCTTCCCTTCCCATCCTTTTCCTTGCCATGGCTTGCCTTGCCTTGCCTTGCCTTCCTTTTCCTTCCCTTCCCTTCCCTTCCTTTCCTTTTCCTTGCCTTGCCTTGCCTTGCCTTGCCTCCGTTTCCATTCGCTTCCTGATCCTTCCTTCCTTCCTTCCTTCCCTTCCTTTCCCTTCCTTCCCATCCTTTTCATGGCTTGCCTTGCCTTCCTTTTCCTTCCCTTCCCTTCCCTTCCTTTTCCTTCACTTCCCTTCCCTTCCCTTGCCTTGCCTTGCCTTCCTTTCCCTTCCCTTTCCTTCCCTTCTTCTTCTCTCCCTCACTTTTCTTCTCTTCCCTTCCCGTCCCTTCCTTTCGTTCGCCTTGAAGTCTGAGGCAGAATATCACCAGTGCTATCATCACTGCATCATTATCTTTTCAGTTAACTGGCACTATTATTTTTTTTCTTCAGTATCCTGATTTATCTGACTTTGTTGTCGTCGCATCACTAATGATTCATATCCGCCCAAGAGTATGAGGTAAAGTATCATCAATGCCACCATCATCATCTCTTGAAATAAACTGGGCCATTCTTTTTCATCATCTTGCATCACATGACTTCGTTCTTATCACATTTCTACCGTTTCATATTCGCCTTGGAGTATTAGGCTAAATGTCATCACTCCAACGTCCCCTTCTTCAATCAAATTGCGTCACTCCTTATTTGCATCTCCTGTTTCACTTCGTTCTTATCACTGTCGTTAACCAATTCGCCTTTAAGTATGAGGCGAGGCACCATCAATGCATCGTACCTTTTTTTCATTCAACTAGATCATTCGTGTTCTTCATTTTGCTCTTTCCTTCTTCGTTTTTATTAAGTTTTTTATTGATTTTGTTCGCCTTGGAGTGTGAGGGAGAACATCGACACGGTATGAGGCCACAACGAGGATGGATTTAAGAGCCTCACAAGTCCTCTTCCTCGGCCTTTCACCTCCTCCTCGCGTCACAACTTATGAGGGGCGACATCGAGTGCGAGACCAAGTGCCCACACGTCCTCCTCCACTTCCTCGTCTTCATCCTCGTCACCTTTTCTCCGCGGCACAGGCTTGAGGGCAACACGCTCAGGCCGCGTCAAAGGGGAAGACCGACACGCCAGCCATGGCAAGCCCTCGACCTCTCGCGCCACTCAGCTAGGGTGAGGGTCAGGAGAACTTAATGCAGACCTCACTCGCGTCGGCCGTTACTGTTCCGTCAGCAGGCAAATCAAGGCCGTAAGGAGCACTTATTGTACGCTCGGACCCCGCCATTATCCCGCCCGACGCCGCCTCTTTGGGACTTACATCACGGCGAGGGCCACTCAGCGCCGCCTCGAGGGCCTGGTGAGCGCCGCGGTGCCGAGGCGTGTCTGGGAACTGCCTGTGAAGATTGGAGAACGGCTTGTGGGGGGTGGGGATAGGGGGGATTGGGGGGGGTGAAGGATGTTTTTGGGATGGGCGTGTTTTTTTTTTTTTTTTTTTGTGTGTGTGTGTGTGTGTGTGTGTGTGTGTGTGTGTGTGTGTGTGTGTGTGTGTGTGTGTGTGTGTGTGTGTTCGGATTAGCTCATAATGGTTTGGGTGCAGCTTGAGACATTAAGCTGACAACAAAACTCTTCCAGACTTTGACTTCGACCGTAAAATATGAAGGCCGTGTGTGTGTGTATGTGTGTGTGTGAGTGTGTGTGTGTGTGTGTGTGTGTGTTTTACGTCGCGGCCTATTGCGCCGGTAGGCTTCTTCCCGGTGGGGCCTGATGGTCGGCTCAGCCCGTTCTGGCGCAGCCGAGTGTTTATAGTGGCGCCATCTTGCATTGGCTCATGTTGCCCTCCCGGAGCTCATCTTTAGTCCTAGAATCTAGAGTCCGGGTTGATACGTGGTCTTCTGGACAGCATGTGGGTAGTTTTAAGCCACTCGGCGGCGGCTGAAAAATCCCAGCTTGGTGGCATCGGGCGGGGATTGAACTCGCGTCCTCCTGACCGCGGAGCCGTCACTCTGTCGACTCAGCCACCGCCTCTTTCTTTACATCTGCTATTAAATGAACATAAACCAAAAACACCAGGAAAGCAACAATTACCAGCGTGACGAAGCAAATTTACAACTTGAAGACGCGGGAGTGCTTTTCGGCTCGACAAATGGCGGCAAACTCATGAAACATTTACGAACTTACAACGAGTTTGGGGAAAGAACAGGGCGGACCGGCGGTGGGGGGAGAAGAGGGAAGGGGAGGGGAGAGGAGGGTAGGGAAAGGCAGAGTAGGAGAGGATAGGGAAGGGGACGGGAGGGGAGGGGGGAAAGAAGGGTAGTTTTGCTCCCTCCGACTGTGTTGTAAAGATTTAAGAAAATGTTTTGAGAGACAAGACTTTAAAATTTACTGCGGCAGAATACAAAGAAGAAAAAAAAATACTCTGGAAACTTAAAAAAAACTTGCAGAAAATTTAGAACCGAACGAGACACTTCTGCTGAGACCAACTCGTGTGAGGATGTATGGACATCCCTTGAGGAACTTCAGAGGATAAGGGGGGAGGGGGGCAAGGGTTGACAAGGATGGGCTAGGGAGGGTAAAGGTGGATACAGACGGCGGGGAAGGGTGTGCGAGGGTGGGTTGGCAAGGGTAGGCAAAGGAGGGTAAACAGGATGGGCAATGGGGCGTCAATAGGGAGGGGCAAGTACAAAGGTGGGTACAAGGGATACTGTCCTGCATCAAGTCGTAAATCTCACAACTTGTAAGAAACGCCGAAGCAAGTGTTTGGGAACTCCAGAAGAGGAAGACGTGAGGGAGATGCCTTCAGCTTTCGGGTTCAGCCACCACCATCACCACCACCTCAATCATCACCACCACCACCATCCCACCACCACACCCCAGAGATTTTCACCACAATAACATTCAGCCTTCACTTCCTGCACACCTGTACCTGCCAACTGCTTAACTGCCCGAAAACATCACCTGCCGCCGAGACGAGAACTGTTCTTCTTCTTCTTCTTCCTAGGTTTACCCCCTAAAAAGGGGGAACGGGCCTTTGTCACTGTGGACGGCCCGTCGCAGAGGGGAACCCGCCGCGGGCGTGCGGCGGGTGGGGGAACCCTTCCGTCGCCGCCTCAGCCACGGGTATAAGCCGGGGGGCAGCGACGGAGGAACGGGCCCTCCGAGCTCTGGCTCAGGAGCAGCCCGCTCGTGTGGGCGAGCAATGCAAGCTCGTTGCGGGACGCCTCCGCCGCCGCCACAGCCACGGGTAACAGCCGGCGAGCAGCGACGGAGGCACGGGCTCTCTGGGCAGGCGCCCAGTAGACACCCGTAGCGGTGCACGGGCGAGCAGCCGACCGGTCGACTTGACTGCCGCGGTGGGGCCCTAAGCGTGGATAACCAGGCGGGTCAACCACGCCGCCGCAGAAGGACCCCCCAGCTGCTCGCCCGAGGAGTGCTGGCGTTCCACTCACGAGATCTGTGGCAGTGTTGGCTTTTAAATGGAACAGATAAGTTGAAGTAGGAGGAGGAGGAGGACGAGGAAGACGAGGAGAAGGAAGAGGAGGAGGACGAAGAGGAGCAGGAGTAAATAATTCTGCATTAGCAACGGGAACAGAGGAACGTAAAGTGGCGTTGCAATATTAATAGAACATTTCCACTTTACATCACCACTTTACACCGCCACTTTACATCACCACTTTACATCACCACTTTATTCCCGCCCAAAGTGTTGAGTTGATGTTTTGCGACTCGTGTGTGCTGTGGTGAAGTACAGCCGACACCACTAACCACTGACACCACCACTAACACTTCTTTGGATGCTATTTTCTTCTTCCTCTTTAATCTATCCTTGTCCGCTCTCTCCCTCCCTCCCTCCTTCCCTTACTCCTACCCTCTTTCTTCACCTCCTCCGTATGTCCTCCCTTTCTTCTCCCTTTCTCTCTCCACTTTCCTCGTCTCCTCCCCTTTCCTTCTTTCTTACCTCCTCTCTTACTTCCCTCTATTCTTGAAGCTGGAAGGGTGACAATCAGGTGTTGTGGAGGGGAGGGGGGGAGGCGGTCGTCTGGATGCTTTACCAACACTAAAACGGTCTTTATACTGTCAGGACGAGGAAGAGGCGTTGTGACATTAGTAACACTTGCTTTTATATGCAAACACCGCCTCCATCACCGCTGAAATGTTACAGCTGCCGCCACCACCACCGCCATCATTATCACCCTGCCTTCATCTCCACTCACCACCAACTCACCGCTAACACTCAAACAATCACTATCACAACACACTTATCATCACACACCATCATATATTAAGTTCCCATCACCATTATTTCCCACAAGTCACACTCTCACGCTGGCTTGAAAGGAGGAGGAGAAGGAGAGAAGAAAAAAAAGGAGAAGGAGGCGGGAAAGGTGCGTGAAAAGAGGAGAAGGGAAGGAGAGTTGAAGGAGGGAGGAGGAGGGGAAGAGGGTGGAAGAAAGAGAAGGCTGGAGGGAGGATGAGAGAAGAAGGAGGAGGAAGAGGAGGGTTGGAAGAGGAGGCGGGAGGGAACACCTCGCACGCACGCCGTCACCTCTCGTAATGCTAAGCTACACACACCATCATAGTTAGTAAGTTTTATGGACCACAACAACTGTCTTATAAGAAACGTTACAATGAAAGGTCCAACACAAATGATTTTCATGAGTTAGTCTCTGAACAATAAAAATATCTTACAAAAAAAAAAAAGTCTAGCCGCATTAGCAGACATTTATAAGGACTATAAATAAGAAACGCCCAAAAATGCAAATACATACCTATAAACTAAAACAAACCAGACACTAAACCATATACAATCAGGCGATAGCCACAAGAACCACGAAAATAAAACGGCCCTCTCTAAAAATTGATCACTACCCAAAGTTTAATGAACTCCAGTAAAACCAAACACTAAAACATATACAATCAGGCAAAAGTCACAATAAAAATAACACGAAAATAAAACGACTCTCTCTAAAAGTTGAACCCTACCCAAATTCTAATGAACTCCAGTTCCCAGTAAATATACTACTCGTAATTTTTTTTAAAGACAAAAAGATATTAAACAAAAAACAAAAACAATTGCATAAAAAAATAATAAAATATATTTGACTAGAAACAAAATTAAGAAATAATGCGGACTATGGAAACATACTCAAACTAAAATACATTAAAACAACTACAAACGAGCAACGTAAGATTAAGCGTGACTAATTTAAAGGGCTAGGTTTTGTAAACATCCAGGATCATGTATATTATATGGCATCTTTGGGCGTCATCATACTGGTCAGAAAACAAGTCAAGGATATTAGCAAAGTTGTGTGTCCCTCAGTTGCTGTGTTATTGTGCAAACCTGTACTACATGCATCTCTGCTTGGATCTGACCGCAGAGACAAAGCCGTTCTTCCAATGGTAACCTTCCTCGTCCCCTTCTGTTCCATCTTCCTACCTCCACAGCCAGCGAGTGTGCGGACACACGGAACCGCGTGTACGCAATTCGGTGGTGCTCGCTAATGTGAGTCTTGGCCTCGTATACAGAAGGGACAGATAAACTTGGATTTATTTCTTTATATGTTACACGCTTAGAGGAGGCTGAGTTAATAATATTAGCTTTTAGCTCTCTAAACCCTTCATCAGTGTCATCAGTTACCCTGTTCAGCAAGTCATCGATGTATATCCAAGTCTGATAATTATTCTCCATGACAGTATTTACTGATAAAACTAATGGGTCATCCTCCATTCTTTGCCTTTCACGCCACATCTTAGAGAAGAAGCTTCTCTGCCTACTTCTAACTAAGGAGTGTAAAGGAGGATAGCCAGACTCAACATAGCATACATCATTGCACGTAGTTAACCTTACGTCAAGTAAATTTTTTAGTGACCAATTGTACAGCTTTTTTTATCGGCCTAAGGTCTGCATTCAGCCAGGACTCGCACCCGTATAAAATAGTTGACACCAAGCAAGCCTCAAATACACGTTTTTTAACACGAAAAGGAATGTCATTATTCTTATTTAAAAAGGACACAAATTTGATGACGTGAGGCATCTTGGCATCTGCATGAGCTCTGACTGACGACGATACTGAACCATCGGCAGTGAACGGGGAGCCCAGCTACACATACTGAGCACACCGCTCCACCACCAAGCCGTCGATGTGCATTGGCTCGTTGTCCTCGGGGGTGCCGTGTATTACAAAAAAATTGGTCTTTGACTCGTTTACTTTCATCCCATACTCGCTGCTCTTGTCAAGGACTTGGCCTTTCTCTCCTCGCATCGCCTCGCGCGCCGCTCCAGGCCCGCCGAAGTGCCTCTTCCGCGGCCCAACGAGCCCGTCCATCACCGCCACGGCCTCCCTCACGCCCGGCCCCGAAGACAACGAGTTGCGCCAGGTTTACCTCACGCTGGTTTAAGAAGTCAAGGTCACACACAGCCAAACGACCTCAGCCTCCTTAAGCTTGTCGGGGATAAACGACACACCAGGTCTCTTCCATCACTGAATGGTTTAATAATGAGGAGAGTTGTGTCTCATCATCCTTACGTTGTTTTAAGAACTCAAGGTTGCACAGCCAAGAGTCTCTTTAGACTTGTCGGGGGATTAAATGGCATATCAAATACATTTCCTTCACTTTCACTGGTTTAAATTAATTGAAGAAGTAACAGAGTATCGTAACCAAACTAAAAGCATCACGTTTTATTTTCCCCTTACGCCTGGTTTAATTAATAAGTAAGTTCATGTACATTTTTCCTTTTTGTTTTATATCAGAGTCACGTTTATTAGCCCACCTGAGAGGCCGTCCAACACCTGCGCGCGCCCGTAGGAGAGGGAAGAGGGAGGGAGGGACTGGTTGAAACGAATTGATGCCTGTGTTCGTTCGTCTCTTAAAAGCTTATGGTGACTTGTCTCTGCTAGTACCATTCTATTTTTCCTTGTGACGTATCTTCTTCACTCCGGGTAGCTTATTGATCGTGCACTTATTCGTTCATAGTGACGCGTATTATTGTTTTGTTTTCATATAGTACAGAGGAAATGAGCCAACGTGCGGGGTCGTGGTGTTCCAGCAGTCCCGCGCGTCGCTCAAGGGTCCGGAAAGGGGTTCAAAGTGACTCGCCAGTTGTTGTTCACTCTCAAGAAGGAAACAAAAGTTATATATTTATTTTCCTTAAGTAAGTAATAGCACGGCTCACTCGGGCAGGTGTGTGTGAATAGCGATGGTATTTATGACTTATTGATTGGTTATTGAATAGTTGTTATAGTCTCCCGCCTCGCCCTAGTGTCTGGTCAGCAGGTAACCACACTGGCCTAGCCTCGCCCAGCCGCCCGCCCGCCGCACAGCCGCCGCGTCTGCTCAGTTGGGCAGTCACGCTTTTGTTTCATGTGATTTACTCAATACACCGCCTCTAATAACAGTCCCATCGTATTTTTCATTCATACTTTCACTTAATTTTGGATAAAATTACTGCATACACCGTTCTCTTTAATTATGTTTATCCATTTAGGGGTAAGGGAGAGGTGGCATTTGTTTAGTCAACCAGAAAAAGCGAGCGTTTTCTATCACTAAGCCTCGCGTCACCCCGCCTCGTTGATTCGCATTCGTCTCTGCCCTCCAGTGGCCAGTCAATCAGCCAAGTGTGTGCGTGTGTCTGTGTGTCCGTGTTTGTCTGTGGCGAGTAATCTGTGTCGAGGATGGAGCGGCGAGTGTCGGGCGTGAGGTAAGCCAGCCAATTAAGTGTCATGACAGAGCCATCAGCGTCACGAGCTGCTTGGCGGCGTGCACTTTTTGTAGGCAAGCGAGGAAGTGTTCGGGGAAGTACCGCCAGGCTGAAGGGTCGCCGGGACACTGTGTAGCCCGTATGTCAGGGTCCGGCGTCCTTGTGGGTAACGGATACGTACGATTAAGATAAAGGAAAGCAGAGTGATATCAAGGTATCATCATATATGTTAAAGTATCATTTAAACCTTAAGATTCCTCGTGTGTGTTTAGAATCAGACACTCCGCCTTGAATCGACAAGGGTTTGGAATCTATATTTGTTGTGTAACAGACATACGATTAATATTATGCAAAGGCGATTAGTGTCATGGTAGAGACATATTAAAATTGAGGTATTAAATAAATTAAGGTGTCAGCATAGTATAACAGTAAGGTGTCATATTTAATCTAAGTGTTAACCAAAGTGTTTCTAATATAATTAACCCATAAACCTCGGGCTAGGGGTCTATTGTCACTCTCCCAGCGCGCGAGCGATACTGCAAATTTTTGGAAAAATAGGTGTTGTTCACCAATGCCCTGTGTGGTAATTTCAAACGAAAACATAATAGTTTTTACTGCTATCTCATCGCCAATCCTTCCTCCTCATGATGAAAGATATTGGAAGTGTCTAGGTTGAACCACGGCAGAGATATGATGTTGGGAAGAGGTACCATTTTCGGCCAAGCCGAGCGCACTTGTTCGTGCGGGTGCTGTTGACCTGGGCCTTGGTCTCCTGCCTCGCCCCGCGCCATCACACAGTACGTAGGCATCCTTTCCTACCAGCTCGATTATTCATATTAGGCTACATATTTCGTATGTTTGACTCTCATAAAAAATACCTTCTTCCGAAAATAAATGTTTTTTTTTATTACATGCAGAAAAAAGCTTCCATAAGCACAGTACAATAATTATTATGGCATATATACACTCATTAGGCTACATATTACGCAGGTTTGACGCTCATAAAATAACTCTTTACGAAACTGAATGTGTTTTTGCTATTATATGCGAAGAAAATCTTTCATAAACACTGTACAAATATGGAATACATAAACATATTAGGCTACATATTACGCGTGTTTGTAGCTTACATAAAATAAATCCTTACAAAACTGAATAACTTCTCTGCCTTTATATGTACAAGAAATACTTTCATAAACAGAAATATAACATGCGGTGGCTGAGCGCGCTCCCTGAGAATAGGGGTAGAGAAACAGGGGCCCGCTGGCGCGCTCCCTTCCTCCACGCATTCAGACACGGGGAAATCATTATCAGCACGTCTCTCCATTACAATGGTCTGTAGTGCTCTGGGAGGTTGCGTGAAACGTAGGACAGGGATGCCATCAACCACTGAAAGTAATAATTACGTCACGGGATTACAGATCTTGGCGGGAGAGCAGAGAGCGGGAACTCCCGCCACCCGAAGCTCTCCGCCCGAGCGGGAATTCCCGTCACCCGAAGCGTATGGGTTAAAGTATAGGAGAGAGGCAAGGTGTTATTTTATAAAGAAATTAACAAAGTGAATATTGGTAACATACTTCCAGTCATATTCCCTTCCTCTACACAACGACTCGTTGCTCTCGAGACACCTTGCGAACCTCCTGATTCGTGTTCGGGCATCATCTGTTTGCAGGAACAGCGATATGCGGCCCATTTGTAGTTTTTTTTTCTTCCGTTAGTAACAGTAGAACGTTGATATGCCAAGAAAAAAGTTTGAAGCGAAGTGTGTGAAGTTCATGGAAGGCAACAAGTAGTCTTAGTAAGGGACAGTGTGGAGTACGGCCACAAGTTATCGTTGCGTCATCTTGAAGCGCTGTAGCAACTCCATACAGGAAAAAACAAAACTCCTGTCCATCTTCGTGAAGTCTTGTTGGACATTTCGACACAAAAACGAGATAAACTTAAGTATGTCAACTTATTCATCCTTTAGAAACTTATCAGTCACAGCAGTCAGTCTGAACATCACTGAAACACATCCTAGAGAAACTTTGGAAGCCTTGATCCGAAGACAGTTATGTCAGTCTACTTTTAATGTTCAAAAAGTATTTGAAGTAGCCTTTTAATTAGTCATACTGAACAGAACTGAAAAAAAAAAATCGTAAGACGTCTTAATTAATCCAAGGAGAAATTGGTATTAGTCTAGTTGCGTTCGGTAACAATATACCTCAGACAACCTTTTTAAAGAGTAAGCCCAAGAACTCTGGAACCCTCGAGTAACCCACACCAAACAGAGCTGGAAAAGGAAAAGGTAAATCCGAGGACGTCTTGATCTGGACACACACGGACACGGGACAAACAGAATTTCCTCAACTCAAAACAAACACAGCGTCCAGCTCTTCAGTGGCCCGGGGAGCGAGTGAGGGAGAAACGGATCAAAGCGGGACACCGAAGGGCCGTGACGCGCATCGGTTACCGCTCGGCTGACAGGCGGCGGCGGGGAAGGAAGGAACAGAAACTCGGCGAATCAAAGTGAATGCCGGGAAGTTACTCGCCGCCGCGCTGAAACACTCGCATTGAGGGGCGGAGTGCTGCCCTGCAAACCGCGCCTCCTCCGCCCCCTATCATTCCTCATCCCATTCCTCTTGCTACTTCTTCTCCTCCTCCTCCTACTTCTGCTTCTGTTCCTCCTCCTCCTTATCTTCCTGTTGCTATTCCATTTCCTCCTTCTCCTCCTCCTCCTCCTCCTCCTCCTCCTCCTCCTCCTCCTAAAGTGTTGCACATCGGAAAAAATAACAATCGCGTTCGGTACGTAATGAATAGCCAACAACTTTCTGCAGTAATTAAAGAAAAGGATCTTGGAATCACTATATCAAGCGATTTAAAGCCCGGTCAGCATTGTTCAGAGGTAGTTAAAACTGCAAACAAATTGGTTGGCTTCATCGGACGAGTCTTTAATAATAAATCCGAAAAAGTAATATTAAAACTGTATAATTCGTTGGTTCGACCCCGTCTAGAGTACTGTGTACAGTTTTGGTCTCCCTACTACAGAAAAGACATAGAAAAGTTGGAACGGATTCAACGAAGAGTAACAAAGATGATTCCTAGGTTGATAAATTTATCATATGAACAAAGGCTTAAAGAAGTAAATTTATTCAGTCTATCAAAACGAAGAATACGAGGCGATCTAATAGAAGTGTTTAAAATGTTTAAAGGATTCAGTGATGTTAATGCGGAAGATTACTTCACAATTGATCGATCAAATAGAACAAGAAGAAATCACAATTTGAAGATAAGTGGTAAAAGATTCTCGTCGCACGAAGCTAAACACTTTTTCTTCAATCGAGTTGTTAATGTTTGGAACTCTCTACCCTGTGATATCATTGATAGAACAACAGTTACGGCCTTCAACAATAGATTAGACAAGTATTTTGAATCCAACCATCAACTAAGATATTACTCATTGTCGTAATAACGTTAAGTTCTTTCGAATACTGGTGTCCTTATCCGCGTTTATCGCCCGGTTAGTGGTAGCAGTAATGGTAGTTCTTTCCTCTTTCCTACATATTTTCCATGCAGTTTTTCCATCCTGCATGGTTCTTTTTCCTTTCCTGCCAGCTTTGGCTGGAGGGATGGGGGGGTGGGGAGGAGCCTTCGCCTTTGCTGTCCTTCATCTTCCACCTTTGATTAGATAGTAAGTGTAGCTTGTCACAAACAGCCTCGTAAGGACCAGCAGGTCTGCTGTTGTTTGCTCTTTCTTTGTGTTCCTTTGTCTTCCTTGCTTCTTCCCACAGTTCACGCTTTTTCATTATTCTTTCTCATTCCCTGTTTATGTTTTCCTTCTGCACTTTTTTCCTGTCTTTCGTTTCCTGCTTCGGCTATTTTTTACTATTTTGTTTTTTTTCTTTCCTTTGTCTTTATCTTACTCTTTACTAATTTTTTTCCTTTAGTTTCCTGTTGTTTCTTCTTTTGTACACTTATTTTCCCCGATTTCCTTCCCTTCACCCTTTTTAGTATATCCATTTTCCTTTCCCTCTCCTTCCTTGGTCATTACATTCCCCTTCCCTCTTCCCTTTCTTCCTCTCTTTCCCGGGGGCTTTGTAGTGCAGTGGCTAGCACACTTGGCTCACAACCGAGAGAGCCCGGGTTCGACTCCCGGGCGGAGTGGAAAAATTTGGGCGGCTTTTCCGATACCCTACGCCCCTGTCCACCCAGCAGTGAATGGGTACCAGGTATTAATCCGGGGTTGTGTCCCGTCTCCTGGGATCTGTTCCCTTCTATAATTCCTTCCCCTTCTGTCTCTCTCTGGCATATGACCACAGATGTTGCGCCGACTGAACGAAACTTTCCAACTTTCCTCTCTTTCCCTCACTCCTTTATCCCCAGTCTCACTATTCACGTTTCCTCTTCTCCTTCACTCATCTCCATTCCCCTTAACTCTCCTTCTTCCTTCCCTCTTTTCCCTTCTCTTTCTCTCCCTCTTCTTTCCTCATCCATCTCTTCTCCCTCCTCCCTTCCTCTATTATTGTTCTCTCTCCTCTCTCCTCTCATATCTTCTCTCCTTGTCCATTCCTTTCCTCCCTTCCTTTCGTCCCTTTTCTTTATCTCTCCATCCGTCTCTTCTCCCTTCTCACTTCTCTTTCCTTCGTCTTTTCACCCTTCTGTCCTTGTTTTCTCTCATCATTCGTCTTCTCCCTCTTCCCCTTTCGCTTTCTATCAACCCTTCGCCCTTCTCCCCTTTTCTTACCTCCCCTTCATCCATCTCCTGTCTACTCTGCCCGGCCCTTCATCCAATCTCATTAATCTCTCCCCCTCCATCCTTCCCTCCCATCCGCTTCTGTCCTCTCCTTTCCCTTCCCCTCCCATCCCCTCTCCTCCCCTCTCCTCCCCTCCCCTCCCCTCACCTCCCCTCAACTCCCTTTCCCCTCCCCACTTCCGTCACCCCGCCAGGTGCATAGCCATTACCTGAAGGGAGTTAGAGGTGACCAGGCCGGGGTGATACACAACTCCCCTCACCTGCACCCCATCACTTCTCATCATCCGCTATTTCCATCACTTCCGAGAATGTTGTTGACTTTTTTCGTTTTAACTTGAATTGTTCCTTTTTTGTTTGTTTGTTTTCATGACTCGCACATTTTCCACATTTTTTCCCTTTTCTTTCCATCATTCCCCTATTTTTTATTTGGCTCTTCATTATTTCTTTTCACTCCCCTAATTCCTTCCCTTTTTATCCATTATTTCATTTCCTTTTAGTCCTTGAGTCTGGGGGGTTGATCGGTATCATATTTGGGGAGGAAATCTCACAGTGATTAACTGAAAGACAAATGTCTATAGTCTTAAAAAATGTATGATAGCATTCTATATCTCTTAGCCCTCCCCGTGATACCAGCCATTTATTTGGTATCAGTTGAATATCTGCTCATCTGTACCAGTTAGAAGCATGTTAATGTTACAGAGTTTCGAATTTCTTTTTATAGAACTTCATTTCTTTCATTACAATAAGGTAATCGTTCCTGATATTGATGGGCTGACTAATACTTCACATTCTGTAGCTTCTGAGCTTTCATTTGATACCAGTATGAGATCTGTAGCTATTATATTAAGAGAGTTATTTGACGTTAAAGTAACCACTATGAAAGTCATGTTAACGAACAAAACGTTAAAGAATCTTCAAGTGATACATGTCTGAAGTCGGGCTTAAGTTCTTTGAAATGTGAGTAAAACCATAGAAATGGCGTTGCAATCTTTTGATTAATGAACATAATATCCATTACATAGCATATCATTGTATATTTAGCTACATTATTTACAGTGTTCTTCAAAGTCATACATGACTTCATGTATCACTTGAAGATTTGATTGATTGAAGTTATCTAATCCCGCCTAATATCGCTGTCCATGAATTTATCTAATCCATTTTTTAATGTGACAGTTGTATTGGCACTCACCACATGACTGCTAAGCCTGTTCCACTCATCCACCACCCTGTTTGTAAACCAATTTTTGCCTATGTCCCTGTTGAATCTGAATTTATCCAGTTTAAACCCATTACTTCGTGTCCTACCCGGTTCTCTTACCAACAAAACCTTATGAATGTCTCCCTTATTAAAGCCTTTCATTCATTTATAAACCTCGATCATGTCTCCACGCACCCTTCGCCTTTCTAGAGAATGCAAATTTAACTGTTTGAGTATTTCCTCGTATGGCAAGTTTCTCAACCCCTGCATCATCTTAGTCATCCTCCTCTGCACCGATTCTAACTTTTTGATATCCATTTTATAGTAAGGTGACCAGAACTGAACCGCATAGTCAAGATGAGGTCTAACTAATGCTAAATATAGTTTGAGGAAGACTTCGGTGCTTCTGTTGCTTACACTCCTTGAAATAAATCCCAGTACCCTATTTGCTCGATTTCTAGCTTGAATGCATTGTGCCCTTGGACGGAGATCAGAGCTCACTAAGACCCCTAAATCCCTCTCGCACCCAGACCTGCTAATGAGAGTGTTATTTAAGCAATAGTTATGTGAGGGGTTGTTCCTACCTACACTCAGAATACTGCACTTCCCTACATTGAACTCCATCTGCCATTTATCCGCCCAGTCATACAATCTCTTTAGGTCAGCCTGGAGAATACTAGCGTCCTGATCCGACTCAATTACTCTACCGATCTTGGTATCATCTGTAAACTTACTAACATCACTACTAATTCCTGTATCTAAGTCATTGATATAAATAATAAACAAAGGTGGACCTAATACCGTACCTTGTGGGACCCCACTCGTAACACATCCCCAGTCAGATCTTTTACCGTTGATTTTCACTCTTTGCTTCCTATTGCTAAGCCACGCCTTGACCCAGTTCAAAGCTTTACCCTCTACTCCGTACGCCTGTAATTTAAGCAACAGTCGTTGGTGAGGAACTTTGTCAAACGCTTTACTAAAATCAAGATAAATTACATCATAATTTTCATCTCTGTCAACTGCCTCAAATACTTTATTGTAGAAGGACAAGAGATTGGTGAGGCATGACCTACCTTTTGTGAACCCATGCTGCGAGTCGTGAATTAAGCTATGTTTCTCTAGATGCTCCCGAATGTTCCTGCCTATTATGGACTCCAGCATCTTGCCTATAACCGATGTTAAGCTAATTGGGCGATTGTTTGAAACAACTGACCTGTCCCCCTTTTTGAAAATCGGCGTCACATTAGCTACTTTCCATAGGCTTGGCACATATACCGACAGCATATACCGACATCTTAAAGATGTCAGTTAGTGGGTTACTGAGTACCTCACCTAATTCCTTTAACACCCTCAGAAATACCCCGTCAGGACCTGGCGACTTGTTCTTCTTAAGCTTATCTAGGTCATCCTGAACTGCTTGCCTGGTAATGATTATATCCCTCAATCTATCGCCATCCTCGCCCTCGTACACCAGAACCCTTTCCGGTATAGTCGTTCGATCCTCCTGTGTGAATACTGAAAGGAAGTAGTCGTTCAACAATGTGCTAATATTTTCTTAATTTTCTACTAGCTCCTCTGTGTTTGTTTTCAGCGGTCCAATTTTCTTCCGTGTTTTTGTTCTATACATCTGAAAGAAGCCCTTAGGATTACTTTTCGCCTCATTTGCTACTTTGATCTCATAGTTCCTTTTTGCTATCCTGGTGTTTTGCTTAACTAATCTAGATAGTTCGACGTACCGGCCCCTGAGATGTGTTTCATCATTCTTTATTTTCTGATAAATTCCCTATCTCGTGTTTTAGTCCACGAGTCATCCACTTAGGGTCATTGTTTTCTTTTCTAAGTGTTCGCTCTGGTATATGCTGTCCTTGCCCCTCTACTATTACTCTAACTAAATTATTGTAAGACATTTCTACCTGGTTCTCCTGGCTCTCCAATCCGCAGTTCTGGCCCTCATGAATCCCTAAATTATCCCAGTTTACCCCTTCAAGATGTCTTCGAAGCCCCTCGTAATTTGCTCTTTTAAAATCTGGCACTAACACTGGGTTTGGCTCGCGGGTTACCGCCCAGTCTAAGATAAAACGACCCGTTCTGTGGTCACTATTTGCTAACTCTCCGCCCACCTCCAACTCACGTAGCAAGTTCCCATTATTGGTTAGGACTAAGTCTAATATGTTATCTCCTCTGGTAGGCTCAGTAGCTACTTGCTTAAGGAAATTGTATAACTTCAAGAAAATCCTCGGCTTCCAGGTCACCCATTAGGTCTTCCAAGTCTATATTCCTATAATTAAAGTCAGCCATTACGCAGATATTCAAACATGCTATATTATTCTGAAACTTCTTTTCGTAAGGCTTCATTTCGATATAGAGCATGCCCTACCAAAGGTAATGTATTGTGCTACAGGAAAGAAAAAAACTCTAAGTCACGCGACGAAGAGTCACAAGTGATACCAAAGAAATGGCTGATATCACAGGAGGGCTGAGAGATATAGAATGCTATCATGCATTGTTGAAGAATATAGACATTTGTCTTTCAGTTAATCACCGAGATTTCCTGACCAAATATGGTACCGATGGCTAAAATTTTGAGACCAGGTTCATGGACTATTTCCTTTTTAACGCTTTTCTTAAATCCTTCCCAATTTCTTGATTTCCCTTCTTTCTTTCCTTTTTTACCCAACTTTATTCCTTTATTTCTTCCTTATTTCATTTCCCTTCCTTCGTTCCCTTTCCCTCACTCCTCACTTTCTTCATTTCATATTTTTTTTCTTTAACTTTCTCTCGTTCCTTGCAGTTTTTTATCTCTCTGATTTCATTTGTTTCTCGTATTATATTCCTTCCTACCTCCCCTCCCCCTCTTCTTCCCCATTCCCTCCCAGGGTGGATTGCGTGACCAATTTGAGGTAGAACGGAAAGAGAAGGAAAAGAGAGGGGAAGGTTGAGGATAGGGGAAGAGAGGGAAGAGAAGGAAGGGGAGAGGGAAGGGAGAGAAGGTGGGGATGGAAAAGAGGAACGAGCCTAAAGGGGAAGGGGAGTATTCCTGTGTTTATTGTTAGTTGTAAGAGAGAGAGAGAGAGAGAGAGAGAGAGAGAGAGAGAGAGAGAGAGAGAGAGAGAGAGAGAGAGAGAGAGAGAGAGAGAGAGAGAGAGAGAGAGAGAGAGAGAGAGAGAGAGAGAGAGAGAGAGAGAGAGAAAGAGAAAGAGAGAGAGAGAGAGCGCAAATACAGCCAAAGGCAGGCAAAGAAAACAATAAACAAAGGTGGAAATGGACGAAAGACAAACAGTCGTAAAAAGACAAAACACAAAAGCCATCATTAGGAGGAATAGCATTATAGCCGCGAGTAACCTTCCCTTGAATGTGCCTTATTTGCATTATATGTTCATAAAGTAATAAATCAAGGAAACAATACATAAATAATACAATAATTACAACAAAACAACAATCGGGATACAATACAAGGGAGAAAATATTGCCGCCAGAAATACTTAATCAATAAACACATCATAAATCGAAGGAAAAACATAATCAAACACAAAAAAACTGACTCCAATTAAACTGCAATAAAACACTAACAAATAAACTAAATTTTACATCCACCAAAAGGTTTCCAATTATATCACTTTTTTTTTCCTCCACGCCCCGAGTCCATGTGAAAAAAAATATATACCAACCAATACGTCTCCTATCATCTCTCTTTATTTCCAACATTGCAACGCCATGTGAGAAAAAAAAACTTAAATCTCTAAGCACCAATAACTTTCACCCAGTCACCCTTTTTGTCCCACGCCGCCGCTTCAAGTCAGTGCGTGAATAATAAATACAAAACTCCTTCAATATAAAAAAGAAGTGTATTGCCTTTCCTAAGTTTCCCACGATCGCCTTTTTGCAGCCTCCATCCGGCGTCATGTCTTGGCTCGGCGGTGGGTGCGGGCCCGGGTTCGGTTCCCCGCTTTGCCTCGTGCCCAGGAGAGGCGGCGGGAATGTAATGGCCTCTTGTGTTCCCTTGAAATGTTGATCTTCTTGAGGCGGGGACAGAAAGGGGAAATAATGGGGGTGAGGGGAAGGAAAAGGGAGGGAGTAGAAAGGGTAAGATTGTGGTGGTGGTGGGGATGGGGTGCGTACAAGAGGAGGAAAAGCAGGTAGAGGAGTAAGGTGAGGTGAAGGTGGTAGTGTTGATAGTGGTGGTGGTTGTGGTGGTGCTAAAAGGAGGATGAGGGGAGGTGAAGAGGAGATAGGGTGGAGAGGAAAGAGGAGGAGGAGGAGGAAGTGAAGGTTAAGTAGGAGACTGAAAAGAAGAGGAGGGGAAAGAAGAAAGAGTAAATAAAGGAAAAATATTAGGAAGGAAAGTTTAAAAACAGGAGCAGGAAGAGAAAAATGATAAGAAAGGAGGAGGAGGAAGAGGTGAAAGAACATAAACATAAAGAAGAGTAAGAAAACAATAACGAGAATCGAAGAAGGGGAAAAAAGGAAAACATATAGATAAGGAGGACATAAAGTAGACTGAGAAGTTGAGAGGTATCAAAAGAAGGAAAAGGGAATACCATTTAACATCTATTTTTATTTCCCTTTTTCTTCGTCTCCCTCTCTCACTTCCTTATTCTGGTTCGCCCTTTTCGTCCCTCGTCTCCTCCTCCCCAGATAACTCAAGCATGATCCCGTCACCTTCCCCTCCCCACACCTGTTCCCTCTCCCCACCTGTGTCAGCCGGCCACCTGTCGCCGCGCCTCACCCCAGAAGCAGTAGAGGGACGTCAAGGCTACTCAGGTCACCTTTTTTTTTTCATTGACTCCTTATTTTATTGTAGCAGTAAATGCGATTGTAGTGGTTAGGATGAAACCCCCCCCCCCACCCCCTCCCAAGAAACCAGCTCTAACCCAACGCCAACAAACCCACACCCTCAGCCCACCACGCCGCCGCGCGGGTTTAGCGGAGACAAAATATGGAACTAATCCAAGTCGCCCCCGCCTCCCACGAGAGATTAAACCCGGCGAGTAATGACCAAATTAACCACGGCGGCCGCGATGCACCATCAGTAAGTGGCAGGATATTAAACCAGTAGCCCGGCGGCGAGGAACAGCGGCAACGACAACAACAGGAGCGGTAATAGTAATAATGGCAGCGAGAAAGTCATATTAAAACCTCGTGTTGTGAAACAGCAAACAAGAATAAAATAACAATAGGAGTAAAAGTAGTAGTGACAGGAATAAGAACCAGCAGTGGAAAGAAATGTTAGCAACACAGTGTCAAGAAAACAACAACAACAACAACAGGAAATAAAGCGATACTGAAACTCTACTTAACAGCAAACAAAAAGAATGAAAGCAGCGGTGACAGGAACAACAAACTGCCTTTCAAAGAAACAGTAACAACAACAACAGCAGCAGGAACAGTAATGACGCCAGCGAGAAAAAGAGCAATGACATTGAAGCCCCGCGTCGTGAAACTGCAAATAAGAATTAAAGCAGCAGTGACAATAATAGGAAACAACAGGTGAAGGAAAATAATGCAACAACAACAAAAAAAGAGGGTAAATAAAACCACCAAAAAAAAAAGCGACAAAAACAGTGACAACTTAAACCCCTTGTCTTGAAACGGCGAACAGCAATGAGACTAAAAGCGGCAATGGCAGGAATAAAAACAACAACAACAATAATTGAAAGATAATAAAAAATAGTAGTATCAACAAAAAAAAAACAACGAAAAAAGTGTAAAATTAAAACTCCATATCTCAAACAACAAACAGCAAGGAAACAGCAGCAGAGAGAAACCGAGTGCCCAGCTATGATCTTCCCCTTACACAAAATTATTATCATACCCATGCACAACACCAATTAATCATTTCCATGCTCCTCACATAAAACCATGCACCAACACCTTACCCCCATGCACAACACCAATTAATCATTTCCATGCTACTCACATAAAACCATGCACCAACACCTTACCCCCATGCACAACATCAAGCGACCATTTCCATGCTACTCACATAAAACCATGCACCAACACCTTACCCCCTTGCACAACACCAAGCGACCATTTCCTCGTCCCTACACAAACACAGCCAACCATTTTCTTCTCCCTTTTTCTGTTGGCAGGGTGAAGGGTGAAGGCGGAGGTGGGGCGATTAAATGAAGGAAAAAAAAAAGAAAAAAATCTGTTTAATGAAGCGTCTGAAGAAAAGTGTATCTGCAGGTCTGCGTCCCCCTGACCTCAGCGAGGTAAGTGACTATTATTTTTGTCTGGGGGGAGGAGGAGGAGGAGGAGGAGGAGGAGGAGGAATACATAGGAATACATAGGAAGAACAGACACCAGAAAACCTATCGGTCTATGGCGAGGGTGTCTGTTTACTACCGCTACTACTAGTAATCTACGTGTGGCAGGACAGGACAGAAAAGATGAAGGCTCCTCCCCACCCACCTCTCCCTCCGGCAACGTGCCGGCAGGAAATAGTTAGAAGAGAACACCATGTACCTTTATTAAGGAAGAAAGGGACATGGAAATTTTACAGTAAAGAGAGAAATAAGAGGAAATTACTACCCTTAACTTACACTACTGGTAACCTAAGCTGTGAGGGAAAATGACTTCATTACATAAGAACATAAGAACACAGAAACACAAGGAGAATGGAAGAGGACGAGTGGCCTACACAGGGCAGCCTCAGGATCCCCCCTAATGCTCACGATGGGTGAGGTGTAGTTTCAGGGGCACAGGTGGAGGCTTGATCCTCGTTCTACCGGCGGTACTAGGCACGGCACCAGTAACCTGTCACCTTACTGCACCCACACCTCACTCCACCTGTCATGCGGACATTAACTGTTGCTTTACTCTATTGTTAACTTACACTACTTGCAATCTAGGTTGTGGGGGAGAATAATATGAATTTAGGGTGACGTCTTGCTGCAATCTGTCTGAAAACATGCGAAGAAGGGTCAGTATAGTCTTATATCCCTGAAGTGCTTATCCAATGAAGACTTGAAGATATTGATACTATGTGCGCTAACAACTGACGGTGGGAGTCTCTTCCAGTGACCGACGAATCTATTATTGAAAAAAACTTTTGGGCACCAATGTGTTACATCGGTTTCCCTTTAACTTCATACTGTTGCTGCGTGTTATTGTGTTGGTGTCTCTCTGAAATAGACTATCTGGGTTAATGATGTCGAATCCATTAGGGATTTTGAACACTTCAATTAAGTCCCCTCTTATCCTTCGCTTTTTTAGGGAAAACATATCTAAACGCTTTAAACGCTCGTCATATGGCAAGTTTCGGAGCGCTGGAATTTGTTTGGTTGCTCGTCGCTGTATCCTTTCTTGCAAAACTTGATCTTTGATATAGTTCGGTGAACAGAACTGAACGGCGTATTCTAGGTGTGGTCTTACAAATGCTAAATATAATCTCTTCATAAGTTCGGGTGATTTATAATCAAAGTTTCTTGAGATTAATCCTAACATCATATTGGCTTTTTTACTCGCTGCAGAACATTGATCACTCATTTTAAGAGTTTTATTGATAATGACACCAAGATATTTTTCTTATTTAACTTCGCTGAGCTCATGTCCTTGAATCTGATATTTAAAGTTAGGATTTTTTTCACCTATGTGCATTACTTTACATTTATCTACGTTAAAACTCATTTGCTACTTCTCGCTCCAGTCGGCAAGTCTTGTTAAGTCTGATTAAATCTTTTCGCAACTTTCACTGTTCATTACCGTACCTCCTAATTTGGTGTCGTCGGCGAATTTGGCTACTTTTAATAGAATATCAGTTTCTAAGTCGTTCACGTAAATTATGAATAGTGTTCGCCCCAGGACCGAACCTTGGGGCACGCCACTGGTGATGGGTTGCCAATCCGATGCTTCACCATTAAGAACTACACGTTGTTCTCTGTCAGTGAGCCAGTCATGAATCCACGCACATAGATGGTCGTTAATACCGTAGGAACGCAGTTTAGAAATAAGCCTAACGTGAGGAACTTTATCAAACGCTTTCTGAAAATCTAGGTAAAATACGTCATATGGGCTTCGAGCGTCCTAACATGTATAAACATCGTTGAAAAAAGTTAATAGGTTGGTAAGGCAAGGCCGATTATTATGAAATCCGTGCTGACTATCAGTTATCAAATCATTTGTTTCAAGGAAAGTGATCATTTTATCCCTGATCATTTTTTCGAATAGTTTAATTAGGACAGACGTGAGGCTGATAGGACGATAATTACTGGCTTGTTTTTTATCTCCTTTTTTAAAGATCGGGGTAATATTGGCCTTTTTCCACTCGAGAGACACACTGGCCTGTGCTAATGACATGTTGAATATTAATGTTATGGGTAATTCTAGCTGTTGACTACATTCTCTCAACACGCAAGGAGATAAATTGTCGGGGTCCGGAGATTTATTTGGATCTATTTTCTGCAGGTACGCACGCACTTCGTTGATATCAATGTCGGTCAATGCAAGCTGATGTTCTTCAGGGCCTTGAAAAAAAAAAATTCGGGTCTGGAATCGATGTCATGTCCTCTTTTGTAAATACGCTATTAAAGGTTGAATTTAGGACCGACGCCATGCCTTTATCATCACTAATCGTATTGCCACTTAATAGGAGTGGGCCGATATTATTTTTAACATTTTTTTGTTTCTTATGTAACTGAAAAATAACCTGGGATTTTTCTTAGCATCGAATGACGTAATAATAATAAAAAATAGCCTGGTTAAGGAAGAAGAGGAGGAGGCGAAAAAATTATAAGAAGTGAAAGAGTGGTGGGTGTTTGACACGTTTGACATGAACTCTAAAAACACTCACGAGAACGCGTTTGACCTCATTTTTGGCCGTAGAAATAACTGATGCGAGTCGGTAGCGTCTAAGGACACCGACCTAAGGACACACAGTCGCCCCACTCTTGGCTACGATTGTCCAGCAGTTCATTGATGACGTTACACGGCTCCGAGGTAAGGGCTCTGACAAAAGGCTCCTTGTGTCCGCTGGTTTTAACTTGCGTCCTATTTGTCACACATGAGACTCCCCTCTCCCATTGTCTGTCCACCTCTGTCTTACCACTCTGTTCCTCTTCATTGTATGTACTTGGTGTTTGTTTCCTCTTCCTCTCCTTTCGCCCTTTCCTTGCTTTTATATCCTCCTCTTCTTCCTCCTCTCTACCCCTTTCCTTTCCCAATTTCCTGCTTGTTGTCTTTCTTTTCATCCTTTTCCTTTTTTTTCCCTTATCAATATTTTTTTTCTTTGCTGCTGTGGTCATACATCTTTTCTCACTAATCGTCATCTTCTCCCTCATTTTCTCCCTTCATTAGTCTTTTTCCTCCCCTCCTTCCTTTCCTTCTGCTCTTTTTTCCTTTTTTTGCTTTCCTATAATTATTTTCCCCCGCAGCTTTTGCCTTTTTTTATTCAAGCCTTTGTGGGATAACTGTGTCCACCCAGTCCACACCAGGCACCAGGTTTTGCTGTGTTGCCCATCTCGCTGCGGGGTCCAGTGTTGTGCAAAGCAAAGTAATCATAATGCTGCCCCACTGACCATCATCTTGTTTGTTCTCCAATACCTTGTCTGGACGGTCTGTGTCTGGTCTAATGGTGAGCGTCTGCCTTTGTCTCCTCGGCCGGTTCCTGCTTCGGCTTCAGCTTGCTGCTTCCTCCCTTTCTCTACATCTTCATTGCCCCCTCTCTTGTCTCATTTTTGCTTCCCTCCAATTCCTCTTCGACTTTATGTCTTTTCTCTCTTCTCTCCCAAACTGTATTGGTTAGCATTAATTAGACCATCTCGGTTATGCGGTTCAGTTATGTCCCTTTACTACAGAATGGACACCACTATGTTAGAATATGTGCAGACGAAGATGACAAGGGATTCACGAGATGGAAATATTAAATGTGCATTCTCTGCAAAGGTGAAGGGCGCGAGGAGGTTTGTTTGAAGTTTATAAATGGATGAAGGGCTGCAGTGAGAGTGACGTCAATAATCTTCTGGTGGTGGGAGATAAGGACAGGACCCGTAGTAGTATGTTTAAGTAGGATAGATTCATAACTAACAAAGATATGGACTAGTGCTGGTTTACCAACAGTGTTGTGAATGAGTGGAACAAGCGTGACAGTCAGATTGTGAGTGCCAATTCGATAGACACCTGTAAAGAGAGGTTAGATAAATGTATAGACAGGGAAGGTGTGTGGCAAAACTTGTGGTGTAGACTTTACGGCCTCTTGCGGACTCCTCACGTTCTTTTAATCTTACGTTCTTATGCCTGTATTGCGTTTTCTCTGCACATCCCGTCCCGTTTCGCTATCGTTGCCTCTTACAATCCTTTAATACAGTCTCCGTCTCCTCTTTCCTCTTCATTTTTTTTCTTATTTTACCTGCCACTCTCCTCCTCCTTGCCTCCCCGCCTCCCCCCATCCCGTAACCTTTCCCAGCCTCTCTTCCTTTCTTGTTACAGTAGTTGTAATTATATCAGTGTATTATTATCATTGTTATCTATCACCATGGATTAGGAATGCAGGTATAGTGGAAAAAAAAACACTTCAGAGAGAGATCACGCCACCTCTGTAGGAATGTCATCCGTCAGTGTTTATCGTCCGTTCGTTCTCAGTATGTATACAAAGCATTTCATCAAGCTTAGAGGTCACTTTGACGTACGTGACCAATTGTAACTTCATTATTTTCCAGCCTCAAATTCGCCACTCCTTCCAGAGAGCTCGACTAACACAGACCTATTGGTCTCGGCTCTCTCTCCAACGCTACGCTGTATCTTTAGGTTAAGAATACATTTCACCTAGGGCAGCAAGTGTTTCCCTCACGCCCACAGCTCCTCGCAACCAAGCCTTACACCGTTACATTATTGGTGGCAGCCAGTGTCCCAACGTGCCATAGCCATCGCTACCTCCTCGGTTCTACAGCTACAAAGCCACAAGAAGTCACCGAACAATCCGGGGACAGGCGTAGAGGGAAGGAAGGAGTCACGTGCAGGCCGGCAACAGGCCTCCGCGGACGACGTTGGGGGGCCACAGCTATGGGCCCCCCCGCCCGCTACAAACCAACATACAGCTACAAGCTCTCTACAGGCCAACTCCATTCGTCGGGCTACGAGCTCACTGCAAGCCACCGGTTCCGCAGCAGAAGGAGCCACACCCTCGAGCCGCCCCGAAGAGCTACAAGGAACACCGCCGCGGCATAACGGCAACACTGCCGCTGCCAGGACCGTCGACCACACCTCCTTCGGCATCTCTCAACCAAGGGCAAGCTCGGACATCTACCGGGTGACTATAAGCAATTACCACCTCGGGCGCCGTTCCATAACCACGCCGCCCAATCTACTACCGCTGCTCCGTAACGTTCAAAATACGGAGAACACCGGAGCCGTCCTACGTCTGGTAAGGAGTTCCCGCGGCCGCCACCGAAATTCACTCAGTCAGCATATCTCCGGCAGCCATTCCACGGGGTCCGCCATCCACGCCATTAATCAACAATCAACGCGCCCCTGCCGCCAGCAGTGATGTGTGTATTAACGGAGCACCACACATTCACCGCGTGACGGTGGAGGTAACTCTTGCGACAGTCAAGGAGGGAGGTATTGCAGAGGCATTGGTACTAAACACGTCAGCATCCGCTGTATCCTTAAAACACAGTGTTAGATTATGCCAGTGTCTCGTGTATGGGAAAAATGTAGCCCCGGAACCAGCTGAATATCCTTCAGCCCAAGTCTCAGGCATTACCTCGGCGTGTCAGGATTCTCACAAACAAGACACAGCTAATTTAGAGGCATTCCTAAAAGTTGCACACTATTCCGAAACTAAGCCTACCTTAGTCCAGCTGCTGGAACAATAAAGGGGGACGCTTGCTCTACCAGGCGAGCCGCTTGGAGTTACGCAGTGTGCTGAACACCACATTAAGTTAAAACCCAATACCAATCCTGTATATATAAATGCATACAAACTCCCACACAGTCAGAGGGAAGTAGTGCAGCAGCTTATATCTGATGTTAGAACAAGGTGTCATCAAAGAATCGAACTCATCGTGGAATTCACCCTTGTTTCTGGTTCCAAAGAAAGACGGTTCTTACCGTCCTGTGATTGATTTCCGGCGTGTAAACAACGCGACCGCGGATGATCATTTTCCGCTTCCCGTTCTGGGAGATCTTCTGATGTGTCTCGGTAGAGGAAATAAAGTCTTTACGAGTCTAGACCTGGTCAATGGCTACTGGCAGCTGCCTATGGACCCCGAGTCACGTGAAGTAACGGCTTTCAGCACGCCTCATGGCCACATGAGTGGACGAGGATGCCGTTCGGGCTCAAAGGAGCTCCCTTGACCTTCCAAAGTACAATGAATAGTATTTTTGGGGACTTGCTGGGCAACTCTGTCTATGTGTATTTAGACGACATCGTCATAGCAAGTAAAGACGTGCATGCACACATGGAAACACTAAAAGCAGTCCTACACAGACTTCAAGAGGTCGGATTAAAGTTCAAACTCACCAAATGTGAATTCTTAAAGCCTCGGATCAAGTTCTTGGGGCATGTCGTGGACGAATTCGGCATCCACACAGTGGACGACAAAATAAAAGCTATTGCCGAGCTCCCTCAACCAACGTCTACAGACAAGGTACGGTCTTTCTTGGGAGTCGCAGGTTACTACAGGCCTTTCTTTAAGGACTTTGCAGCACGCGCGAGTCCCCTAACCCATCTATTAAAGAAAGACGTACCATTTCAGTGGCTCCCAGCTCAACAAACGAGCTTTGAGGATTTAAAGAAAGCGCTTACACAGGCTCCGGTCCTTGTCTTTCCAGATTTCAAGGACCCCTTTCAGCTTTGTACCGACGCTTCGGCTAGTGGACTAGGAGCCGCTCTTATGCAAACAGATAAGTCCGGCAAAAAGCATGTAATAGCGTTCGCCAGTAGAGTACTAACAGCTCCGTAAAAGAACTATTATGTTACCCACCTAGAGCCTCTTGCAATTCTATGGGCTTTGAAGCATTTTCCAGACATAGTGATGGGATACAAAATTGTGGTGTATACGGACCACGCGGCCATCACTGATCTTTTTAAGGGTAAAAACCTACACGGTCGTCTGGCAAGATGGTTCTTAATGATCCAAGCATACAATCCGGAGATAAAATATATCACCGGGAAAACAAATGTGGACGCAGATGCCTTATCACGAAATATTCCAATAGGCGCGATTACTACCCCAGAGGTCATCGACAACTTCACTTCACCTGAGCTGCACACTGCTCAGTGAGACCACCCACTGTGGAAGAGGTTAATTTACGCCCTAGAGTCGGGAGACGAAACAAACCTTCCAGAATTGCCAGTTCCTTTTTCACAATTTTTCCTATCAGAGGACAACCTCCTTTGTAGGTCATGACCAACCAAACCAGTACCTATAGAACAACTGGTCATCCCAGACAAATACGTCCCCGTGACGCTTACGCTGGTCCATGACACACCCATTGCGGGTCACCCAGGAAGGGACAAGACACTATCTGTCACCAGACAGAAATACTACTGGCCCACATTACGGGTTGATGTAGAAAAACATGTCGCACAATGCGTCGTTTGTGCTAAGCACAAGGGGTCCGTAAAAGGGCCAGCAACTAAGTTGCAATACCCAGTACCAGAGGCGCCATGGGATGTTGTTAATATATGTAGACTTATTACAGCTCCCCCTGAGCCAGCATGGTTCGCGCTACTTATTAGTGTGCGTCGACCAGTTCTCTAGGTTTCTAGTTCTAGCGCCTCTCAAGGACAAGACAGCCACACGCGTGGCGCATGCCCTCGTGACTCACGTGTTGTGTCCCCATTCGTCTCCTCGAATTCTTTTGAGTGACAATGGCACCGAGTTTAGAAACACGGTATTGGACGAAATATGCACTCAGTTTAACATCAAGCAATCCTTCATCACAGCTTACCACCCAGTTGCTAATGGGTTGGCGGAGAGGGCTAATCGAAAAATCTTACAGGTCCTCAGACCTATCGTGAACGATCTCCACGATAACTGGGAGGATTGGCTATCGCAAATAGCCGCTTCCATAAATACGTCGGTAAACGACTCTACGGGAAAATCTCCCTACTACATCCTATATGGGGTGGAGAAACGTCTTCCGTACGACCTCCTAACAAAACCACACCAACCTTTCTATAACACTGATAAGTACGCGCAACAACAGATGCATATTTTTTTCTAAGATACACTCAGAGGTTAGGAGTACGTTAAAAGCTACAAAGGTTGAAATGATGTCAAAACAACACAAACAGGCCGTCCCGGTGGAAATAAAAGAGGGTGACACAGTCATGATTAAGCAAGCGGAAAGGAGTTCGAAGCTGGGGGCTAAATTTGTGGGTCCTTACCGAGTTGTTCGGAATGTCAGGGGATATAGGTTCGAGGTTCTCGAGTCGAATAGTGGAGTCAGTCTAGAAGTTCACAGTGATCGTCTGAAAGTAATTTCCTCACCCTTGGACCTTGATATTGGTAATTCCCCCTCAGAGTCAAATGTTCAACAAGATAATCCCAACACCCATAGCTATAACTTGAGACCACGGGTTTAAATACTTCACTCCCACCACTTTCAGATCATTATGTTGCGTTTTCTGATCATCTTTTTGTACCTCGGCTCCCTACTTGCAACGACACCCATCCACCTGAAGCCTGGCTCCCTCCCGGCACACATAGGGGAGGTCTTCCTCATAGAAGATGTGCTCCTCTTGAAATATCCATATGCTTCCTTGACCAACACCACTGACACAATCAGGATAGTCTCAGAATAACTACTCGGCATGGCAGACGCCATACGGGCAACCAAGGCTAGGGAATCAGAGGCACCTTCTAGTACTAACTCTCTGGATCTATTTCAACTTCTGGAGGATAGGATTCTGTTCTTACGGGGAAAGGTTGATGAAGTACACAGAGACTATAGTTTTCACTCAGTTCACTCTCGGGTAAAGAGGGGGTTGCTCAACATCATTGGGTCCGCCTCAAAGCTCCTTTTCGGGACGGCAACCGACGAGGACGTTTGCGATTTGCGAGACCACTACAATCGTGTACTTTCTTTTGCTGCCCGAAATCGCAGGGTCATCAACGACAATTGTAGAAAACTTGCGCGATTGCATACTCACATTGAGGAACTGCTAGAGCAAACGAATAAGATGGCAGAGGTTGTCAACTTAGTTGTCAAACAAACAGACCAGGTGAATCAGTTTCTCCTCCTAGATCAGGCCTTGCATGTACTGGAAAACGTCATTAACTCTGTCGCAACGGCGAGTCAGCAGGTTATTAGCAACGTGGTAGATGCGGCGCACGGTAGAGTCACACCTGCCTTGTTCCCTCTACACGATTTGAGAACGACTATCCATATCAGGTATCAAAATTATAGTCTCAAGCCATTCTACAACACAGACATGAGTCAATATTTTTACCCCTTGATTGAGTCCAGCCTCACGCCCGATGCCATAATCATTCATGTTCCGTTTCAGACGGCGGACGTATTTGAGGCCCATGAAATTGTTCCATTACCTTTCTCCGCTAAGGACAGTGTGTTAGCCCTGGACACGTCCCCGTTTCTTGTCTTAATCGCGAAGGATTTCGCTCTGTATTCAACGGGTAGCTACTCACTCTTGCAATATTGCAAGGAGACAGTCTTCAGGCGATTCTGTTGCTCTGCGTCTCTTTTTGACTTCCTACCGGTTCGGGGAGGAGTGTGCGAGATCACCCTCACCCGGATGAACGATTCTGACACTCTTTCCCTGTGCCCTTACAAGCAACTACCCCCAACACCTGTTTACCATAAGAACTTTCATGGTCTACATTATTTATATTTTCCTCAGTCCTTCTATGTATCAGTAATCTGCCCGGAGGGTACCACTTATCAACGGGTAATTAGTCACTATGCCATAGCGGAAGCATGCTATATCCGCTCCACTAACATAACAACGTACCCATCCCGGATCCGTTAGGTTTTCACTGCAAATATTTCCCATCGAGTGTTTCCTCTGCGGTCTCTCGATAACATTCACTTCTCCAACATCTCTTATGTGACTAATTCCCTTAATTCATTGTCTTTTGCAAACGAAACAGAGTTTGCAGAAACTCTGGAGGAAACGCTGCCTGAATACGTGCACCTTACCTACTTGCACCCTGGAATTTGTGTACCAATATTTCTGATGTTCGTCAGTCTCGTCGTCGTGTGCGACCTTCTTAGGAGGAACTCTGTCCTGCACGATTATTTGGTTGTTCAAACGAGGCGACAGGATGCAGGGAAGCCACTGGCTAGGTGACTTTTTTTCTCACGCAAAAAAAAAAGGCAAGAAATGTGTCATTCTCCTGCTCCTGTACCTTGACATTGTCCTATGTTCCCACCTTTTGTTATTTTTATTATTATTATTTTTTTTTGGAAGCTGGATGAGCATTTCATGTTCTGTAACTATGCCACTTGTTAACTACAGATACTTGTGTCTTTATGTTTATCCATTGAGAGATTATTTCTATGATTTATGTCGCACCCGCTGGTGTTACCTCTCATTATTTATATCATTACTACACGAATATTCCTGCTTAGCCATTGTTTTAATATACTTGTGCCATAAGCAGTCTGCTCAACATGTTCACACTATGTCGGGTCAACTACTAAATATTTTTTTTTGGATGTCGCGAGGTCGCGATTAATGGTAAGTGACCGAGCAGTGTTGTAGTAGTTTTAATTTTATCAGTGTATTATTATTATCATTATACATTATCATGGATTAGGATGCAGGTATAGTGGAAAAAACCCACTTCAGAGAGAGATCACGCCACCTCTGTAGGAATGTCATCCGTCAGTGTTTATCGTCCGTTCGTTCTCAGTATGTATACAAAGCATTTCATGAAGCTTAGAGGTCACCTTGACGTACGTGACCAATTGTAACTTCATTATTTTCCAACCTCAAATTTGCCACTCCTTCCAGAGAGCTCGACTGACACAGACCTGTTGGTTTCGGCTCTCTCTCCAACGCTCGCTGTATTTTTAGGTTAAGAATACATTTCACCTGAGGCAGCAAGTGTTTCCCTCACGCCCACCAAAGCCCTGTCTGAGCTCCCCACAACCAAACCTTACACCGTTACAGTTTCCAGTTGAGATTTTGAGTTAAGGATAGAACGAGGATGTTTAGTGTTGAGGAAGGTGATAGCTGAGTGTTGTCAAAGAACAGGGGATAGTTGTTTGGAAGATTGTGTCGAATGGATAGGTGGAGAAACTGTGTTTTTGAGGCGTTGAAGGACACCAGGTTCCTCTTGCCCCAATCGGAAATAATAGTAAGGTCTGAGGCTAAGCGTTCTGTTGCCTCCAGCCTTGAATCGTTAAGATCCTGTAGGGTGGGTCTTCTATTAAAAGAAGTTGAGTAATGCAGAGTGTAATCATCGGCGTAGGAATGGATAGGACAGTTCGTTTTGGAAAGAAGATCATCAATGAACAACAGAAAGAGAGTGGGAGATAGGACAGAACCCTGTGGGACACCACTGTTAATAGGTTTAGGGGAAGAAGAGTGACCGTCTACCACGGCAGAAATAGAACGGTCAGAAAGGAAACTGGAGATAAAGGTACAGAGAGAAGGATATAAACCGTAGGAGGGTAGTTTGGAAAGCAAAGATTTGTGCCAGACCCTATCAAAAGCTTTTGATATGTCCAGCGCAATAGCAAAGGTTTCACCGAAACGGCTAAGAGAGGATGACCAAGAGTCAGTTAAGAAGGCTAGGAGATGACCAGTAGAACGCCCCTTGCGGAACCCATACTGGTGATCAGATAGAAGGTCAGAAGTGGAAAGGTGCTTTTGAATCCTCCGGTTAAGGATTGATTCAAAAGCTTTAGATAGACAAGAAAGTAAAGCTATAGGACGGTAGTTTGAGGACTTGGAGCGGTCACCCTTCTTAGGCACAGGCTGTATGAAGGCATACTTCCAGCAGGAAGGAAAGGTAGAAGTTGACAGGCAGAGGCGAAAGAGTTTGACCAGGCAGGGTGACAGCACGGAGGCACAGTCTTTAAGGACAATAGGAGGCACTCCATCAGTCCCTGCTTTCCAGTATTTGTTTTCCAGTCTGTAAACATTTTTTTTCTTTTTTATCGCTTTTTATCCATGTCCCAAAAACTCTTTATTTGTATGTATGTCCTTCGATTTTTATTTTGTTACTTTTTTGTTCTTTTAATTTCATGTGTAGTTTTGCTTTGAAGTTTTTCGTCCTTATTTTTCCTTATAAAAATCTTTGCTGCGCGTTTTTTCTTTACATTTTCAGTCTCGTCGATATTTTCGTGGCGGACGTTCAAGTCTCGGCAACTTTATTCATTACTCGCATTTTTATTTCATTTTCGCTTTTTACGCTGAAAACTTTCTTCCCCATTCACACACATTAAACTTTCCTCCGAGGCTTTTGTTTCCTGTTATTTTTTTTCCTTGCGTATCACTTTTTCCTTCCTTTTTTTTTAATCACTTTTCAATGTTCTTGATTCGCTTTGTCTTTTTCTTCTTGTTTTCTCCACTTTATACCTTCCAGATTCGTGTCTGCTTTCGTATATCTTTGTGTGTGTGTGTGTGTGTGTGTGTGTGTGTGTGTGTGTGTGTGTGTGTGTGTGTGTGTGTGCTTTTCTCTCCTTTTTCTTTTTAACATCCATTTCCATCCTGATATTCGCCTGTCTCCCCGTGTCATTTAATCACTTTATTCCTTATTTTTAGCATATTTAGTTTTCTTATTTTATCCTTTTATTTTTATTTTTTTAAATCTAGTCTCCGTAACTTCTCTCATACTTTACTTTAATATTGGATTTTCCCTTTATATTTAATTGTCTTACCTTTGCCGTGTTTTCTCTTATTCCCTTACTCTCCTCAATTTTTTAATTTATCTTTGTTTCTCCTCTGTTTTCAATCATGTATTTTCCTCTTTCACTAATTTTCACGTTTCTTCTTTTGGTCGCTTCCCATTTTCCTTCATATTTTTTATTGTTAACTTTCCTTAACTGTTCTCCCACTTTTTCCCTCAGTTTTCCATCACATTCTCCATTTATCTTCGTTTTCCCTCAATTTTCCATCTCTTGTTTTCCTTTCTCGGCTGTTTTCTCCTCGCGGTTGCTTCCCTTTTTCTCCTCGCGTGGCACCTTCGGCTTGACCCTGCTGCTGCCAGTGCCAAGGTGCCTTAACGACCCCCTGACGACCACCATAATAACCATCACTAGCCCCCTTCAGCAGCAGTAGTATTAGTAGTGGTGGTAGTAGTAGTAGTAGTAGTAGTAGTAGTAGTAGTAGTAGTAGTAGCAACAGTAGTGGTATTATTATTATTACTATTATTATTATTATTATTATTATTATTATTATTATTATTATTATTATTATTATTACTATTATTATTGTTATTATTATTATTATTATTATTATTATTATTATTATTATTATTATTATTATTATTATTATTATTATTATTATTATTATTATTATTATTACAGTAGTAATAGTAGTAGTAGTAGCAGTAGTAGTAGTTGTAGTAGCAGTAGTAGTAGTAGTAGTAGTAGTGGTAGCAGTAGTAGTAGTACTTGTAGTAGTAGTATAGTATTATTATTATTAGTTGTTGTTGTTCTTTTTGTTGTAGCAGCAGAAAGTGTTTCGGCAAAAATTCCACAAGACTGTCAGTAACTTTCCAATGTTTGCAAGTGTTTGCGGTGCGTTATTAGCGAGTGCCGCGAAACATTTTGTGGACACAGCCAGCCATATATTTGCATTACCTGGCGGGTCCCGTGATGGACAATGCGGACACCGCCGGGCGTCAGCACGCGCCATAACCCATGAAAAAATGAAAGAGAATGAGTAAATAAGGAAGTGTGTGTCTTGGGAGCCATGAAAACGTGAATGTATGGCGCAGTGCTCACCGGCAGGACACGGCCAGCGTGCCCACTTATATTCTCTATAATTTCTCTCATACTTTTCAATAACATTGAATGAATAATGTGACATGTTATTATAAATTATTCAAGCTTTCGCTTAAATCACATTTTATTTATAATCTAGTTATACCGTCGTGTTCAGGGAACTTCTCTTTATAGGATAATTTGGTTTATTTCAGTGCTGGTTCAAGAACTCCCGCAAGTAGCAAAGATATGTAAAAAGTGTTACACACATTTCAAGGCTTCTCTTTCACCTTAACACGTCATAAGTTATATTTTAACTTTTCCTCACACTCTGATTCAGTTATCAGTTTTTCCATAAACCTTTTTTCTTTCCTCTCACTTTCCTCCCCTTGAATCTTCTGGCTTTCTCTCCTCTCCTTCCCATCACCACAACCCTTTATCTTCTCTCCCTCTTCTCCCTCCCATTGAATCCTCTTTCTATCCGCCCTCCACCATTAGCACCCACATAAAACATCATCTGCATAAAAACACCAACAACACCCACTACTGCTTTCACTTCTTCCTCTTCGTTCATTCTACTACTACTACTACTACTACTACTACTACTATTACTGTTACATACTACTACTACTGGGAGACGAGACAAAGAGCGTCCATTCACCGCCCATAAATGAAAGTTGGAGGTAATAAAGAGAAACATTTTCCGATCAATGGTAGATTAAAAAGTATTGATTGATCTGAACTCTGTGCGTGAGTGAATGAGTGAGTGAATGAGTGAGTGAGTGAGTGATAATAAATGTTGTGTGAGAGGATTACATACATTGATGGATACACAGATGGAAAGAAATATAAATATGCAGATGGGTAGGTAAAGTAGATGTTTGAATAGAAAGGTTTATATACAGATGGATAAATAAATGAATATTAGAAAGACATACAGACAAATAGACATACTAACAAGCAGACAGATAGGCACAGAAGAACAAATATGATTGATCAGAGAATGAAGGCCTAATTGTATAACAGGACGGATGGAGGGGAGGGAGTAGCCCTGTATTGGCCTAGTTTTTTTTACGAAAGTTGGTGTAAATTTTCAGTTTTTTTAATCATTTTGCAGTAAGTCGTCTAAACTTGAATAAGGCGAAGTAGATTAAAAACATAACATGTATTTTTTTATTCAAACGCAACGAGTAAGGCGAGAGTGAGAAAAGCCAAGTTATTCTATTAGTACTCGATGCAACAAATAAAGACAAGTAGCGCTCAAGTGAAAATTAATGTAAAAAAAAGTGTCACGGTTTTTGTAGTACTTGAACGCAACAAAAGTAATAAAGTGCTTAGTTGTTTTACCTCGTCATCGCAACATAATTAATGAGAAAAATTATCAGTGCCAAGGTTTTTTAGCACCCCACGCAGGAAAATAGTTAAATATTTAAAGATGTCACGTTCTATTTGTGTCTCGGCGCAGCCAAGTAGACAAGAGTTGGAAATGCCAAGTGTTTAACACCAGGTATTGAGGAGTAACTAGTCGTAAAGAACGTTGGTTTGGCTTGGTTAAAGACAGAAAAAGAAAGGGCGTGAGTCAGGTGCTGGAAGGCTCAAGTAACAGAATCACTGAGCCGGCCAAGAGCAGCAGTGATAGGACGTTTACTTCATATCCCTCTTATAATATTTTTTTACGTTTGTCCTGAAGCGCAGGTAGGCGTGTCAGTGGTGCAGGCAAGTGTTTTAACAGTCGCGCTGTTCTTGCATTCCTCATGCTATTCCCTGGAGCTCCACTTGATCCTCTTTAGAGAGTTTCCTTAAAGTTGGAATTGTTTGGTGGTCTTCAGGACAGCATGTGGGCAGTCTTAGGCCACTCGGCGATGCCAGAAAATTGTCAGCTTGTAGCGACGGGCGGGACTTGAACCCGGTCCTCCAGAACTCCGCGCCCGCACGATGACCACTCAGCCACCGCCTCCTCGGTGTAGTAGAGACTTGATGCGATTCTAGCCAGAAATAGAAAAAAAACAACGTGAGTTTAAAGTAATGGAACTGTCGGGAAGCTTCAGTGAACCAGCCGACGAGTAACTATGAACATTTAGTTTGTTTTCCTCATATTAGAAGAAAAAAAACAGGAAGCGTAGAGATTTGGTTCGATTCAGATAAAAAAAAATATAAAGGTCATGATTATCAGGTGATGAAAGACTTTGGTAATTTCACTTAACCGGCAGCATGCAGCTAGAATTGAGCCTATGCTGTCAGTCCTTCTTTACGGAAACCTTTATATGACCAGTAGAGGTTTGGATCTATTAAAGCCAGAACCTCATTCTCAGGTGACAGGAGGCTCATGTCACACCAGGGAACTGGTCAAGAGAATCTGATGCCAGCCTTCAAACTCTCTGTCAAGATCGGCTCACTGCTCTCGGTCTTGTCTTCTTCATTATTAGAACAAGACAACATGACGCCTCCACATTAAACATAAAGACGGTCGTATATAGTAAACAAAAGTAGTTGAGTGGTTACTAAATATGTAAAAAACAGGAAGCAAGGAAAATACGAAAAAATATGAAGGATCGGAAAGGGTTGGAAAGAATATGACAGCAGATGGACGATATTCGGGAAAAGAGAGAGTAAAAGGAAATTATAAACAAGGAGATGAACTAAACTGAAATCTGCCACTCCCGCGAGGCCTCAACAAACGGACGAGCAGCAGGTGCAAGAAGCAGTTCCGCGCCTGGGCCCCGAGGCCACGCCGGAGGGATAGGGCGGAATACAGAAGCAGGGCGTGGTCAGGGAGGGAGCCCGGGAGGAACGTTTAACAGAATAAGCTGAAAGGTTACACGCTGAGACTAGCAGAGCGTCTCACAGGTGTCAAGGCTCCAGAGGGTGGGGTGGGGGTTAAGGCCGATAGTAAGCGTCCACCTGTCATTATTTTATCTTTGGTGATATAAAGACGCTGCTTATCACTAAACTCTAATAATATTATTTTTCAGAATTTAGAAGGCTTACTACGCAGTACAAACTCTTCGGTCAAATAAAAGAAGATTTAGTCTATTCAAGAAGTTAAGGTTCAATAGTTTGTATTTCTATCGTTGGTGAAAGAGACATAGCTTTGGTAATGACTCAGCTATTAATATTGCTGCTTATTAGGGTTTAAAAGGTTTATTAGCCTATGTAAGTTGTTCAGTCGAATAGATGGTTTGGTTCATTCCAGAAGTACAATGAGTGATAGTTTTGTCGGTGGTGAAAGAAAGTGACAGGGTGCTACTAATCAGTAAAATCTATTAATACTACTTTTTTGGGTTTTAGAAAGGTTGCACGCTCTGTAAGCTCTTAGTCGAACAAACGAAGGTTTGCTAAAATCCAGAAGTCCAATAGAACATTTTGCTACAGTAAAAGAGAGACGTTGTTTCAGGAATTTTTAAACTCTGTTAGTCTTGCTGCTTGAAGGGATTTAGATTTGCTACACCTTAGTCAAATAGGTTAAGGTTTGGTTTACTCCGTGCGCTGAGCGTCCATTAGGTCGAGGGTGTCGATGGCTGCCAAAGGTGCAGTAGACTTTAGTTCATTAGATTAAGGGTTAGGTCCTCAGTCCAACACAGTTGGTCTGTAAGCTTCCAAAACCTACGAAAAACTACGAAAACCTATCCAAAAACTACGAGGATTCCTGGTAAAGACAAAGCTAAACAATGATGTCAGAGATGCATGTAGACCTGAGTTCTTGCAGATTTAAGGGACAGTTCCTCGTCCCAACACAGCGGGTTAGTCAGCTCCCAAAGACAAAGAAAAATACCCCAAAACATGACAATTCCTGGTAACACGTTTGGTGATCATGAAAAGTAAAAAAAATAAATTAAGGAAGTTGTGCCGGAAATCTCTTTAGCATCGGGCGCTTAGTAAACAGCCTGACCATTATGGTTAGCACAGGTTGGTTCAGTCTGGTCTGGCCGCTTACATGAACGCTGTAATTGGATTGTGAAATTGGCTCTATACGTATAGGAAAATGACGTGGCTGTTGGCGATCACGAAAAAGTGCTGCAGTGTTTCCGGAAAGGTTCAGAGTTAAGGATCGGGTGGTGGAGAATGTGACAAGGGTAGAGTTGTGGGGTTTGTGTCCCTGTCTTATTGGTGAAGGAGAGTGACGGGACTTTAGCGAAACAACAAGAAATAATATCATTCTTATGGAGCTGTCGGGAAAGAATTTAAGTTATAGGAAGGAGGAAGTACAGACGAAGGTTCGATGTTCTTCAGTCTACCAGTAAACGGATAAAAGAAAAACAAATATTGGTAAAATCTTGCATTAGGAAGTTGAAAGGCAGTTGGGATGAGCTACGGCATAAGTTTTGTGGATTGAGAACGCGGAGGGTGGGGGGGTGGGGAGGTAGCGCGACGCAGATGGCACGTTCAGAAGAACAGTTACCATAAAAACAGCGATGAAAGACACGCAGCAAGGGAACCAACGACCTATCGAGAGTATGAAAAAAAGTTAAAACAGTAGCAAGGAAAAGTGAAAAGGAAGAATGAGAAGCAGAAGAAAAAAAGAACATACGAATAATTTAATGTATGAAGCTGTTGATAAAAAAAATATATAAACAAGTAAATAAGTGAATAATGATAATGACGACTAATAAGGATAGTAATAATAACTAAACTCCTCCCAGCATCTTATCCTCCGCATTTCTCTCTTCCCTCCTTTTCTCCCCTCCGTCCCTTCCTTCACTCCTTCATCCGTCTTCCTCCTCCCTCCCGTCAGTCTGGCAATCACCCCTCCTGTTGACGAGAGAGAGAGAGAGAGAGAGAGAGAGAGAGAGAGAGAGAGAGAGAGAGAGAGAGAGAGAGAGAGAGAGAGAGAGAGAGAGAGAGAGAGAGAGAGAGAGAGAGAGAGAGAGAGAGAGAGAGAGAGAGAATTTACATAGGTTTAAAGATCACAAAAATTCTTGTTTTATTCCCTGCTTGAAAGTGTTTTTGGTGTGTGTGTGTGTGTGTGTGTGTGTGTGTGTGTGTGTGTGTGTGTGTGTGTGTGTGTGTGTGTGTGTGTGTGTGTGTGTGTGTGTGTATTTTCTTTCTTCCCCCCTCCTCCCCGTCTCTCTCTCTCTCTCTTTTTTTTAAACTGACGAATCTATAGTACACACCATATTTGTATTTTGCCGACGACACTTTATGCGATCGTTCGAGTAGCATATGTTTCACTGTGCACTTTTCAGGGCTTAAAATGTCACTTTTTTCTTGTGCATTATTTCAAAAGCCCTTTGTTCACTGTGTATTCACCATCACTAGTGGTGTGGGGCATGTACTTCGCCACCTGTGAGCAGCCACTTTTACCTGTTGGGTGGACATTTCCCTCACTGTTGGCCCTGCTGCAGTGAATGTGTTCCACAGGCGGGACACCTTGGAGGTGAAGGTCCGTTGGTGCTGGCTGGCGCGTGACCTCGGCACCCCGACCTGCTCGTGGCTGGAGAGTACCGTTCTCGTATCTCTCACAGCCTCTCGCGGGGGGAGCCTCAGTCTCGCCAGGTGTGGTACTCCTTGTACCTGGGCCTTGTGGAACACCACCAGCTCAGCGACCTCCCGGCGGTGCTCCAGCGTGTCTAGATGTATAATATCCTGAGGGGGCGGCTGGGGGTTGTTCTCCTGTAACAGTCGCTGCACCCGTCGCTCCACCTTCTCCAGTCTCTGCAGGTGTGTGGCAGCGCTGGACATCCAGGTCAGAGCCCCGTACTTCAGGTAGGATCTTACCTGGGCCTTGTAGAGGAGCATAATTCCTCGCTTGTCGAGGAAATTAGCCACTCTACGAAGGGCAGAGGCACGTAGGGAGGCTTGGTGGGCGACGTGTTTCAGGTGGCGGTCGAAGCGCAGCTCTCGGTCCATGTCCACTCCGAGGATCCTGACGTAATCCGGGAGCGGGAGGATGACGGAGCCAAACATCACCCTTCCTTCGACAGCTTGTGTGGCTGCCGGGGACCGAGAGATCACCATCGCCTGAGTCTTCTCAGGAGCAAAGTTCACCTGCCAGCGCTCCCCCCACTACCGTATCAAGCGTAGTTGCTGGTTGACCTCAGCAACCGCTTGCTGGCTTTCTTGGCGAGGCTAGGAGAGGGGGAGCGTGCAGTCCTCAGCGTATGCAGAGACTGCATGCTCTCTCTCTCTCGCTCCTTCAGTGGTCCAGTGTAACACGATTGACTCCTTTAAAAACAAGCTCGACCGTCACTTCCTTGAACTTAATTTTAACTAGAGTAGAAAAAAAACGTTTTGGAGCCATCTGATTAATGTAAAATCACTTAGGTTTAAGGACAGACCACCTAGTCTGGACCATGGGGTCTGTGTGGTCTGATTTTCTATGTAAATCTCTCTCCTTCAGTGGTCCAGTGTAACACGATTGACTCCTTTAACCCTAGAACACTAACCTTAGAAAAAGTCACACCACTACTAACCATGGGTACATCATACCAGATTTTGAAAAAAAAAAAAAATGTAAAGTTTTAATGGAATAAAGTTACATGAAGGGACTTCAAACTTTGTATCTTGACTTAACATTAAGAAGAACTGAAAAACGTATTGTTTTGGTATGAAAATCAGGTACTGAAAAATGTTACTAAAAATAGGAAAAATTTTTCATAAAAAAAATTATCATCCGATGGCTTCCAAACTTCTTGTATGGCCTCCCAGGTCCTGTGATCCACTGCACAGGTGATCACTAAAAAAGTACGTAAACAATAGGGACATGTACAACACCCTGTATCACCAACCATGGGTATGCCGCACCCGAATGTAGGCCTACAACAAAGGTGAGCAGAGAGAGCGAGACAACGTGACCTTCCCCTACACTGTCAAGCGGGCACATGAAGCTACTGAGGAGGTGGGTACCCTCAGAGCACCGGAACCATACACAATGGCAATGACGTCATTCGCTTCGGGTACCTCATACCCATGGTTAGCGTTCTAGGGATAAAAACAAGCTCGACCGTCACTTCCTTGAACTTAATATTAACTAGAGTAGAAAAAGAAACGTTTGGAGCCATCTGATTAATGTAAAATCACTTAGGTTTAAGGACAGACCACCTAGTCTGGACCATGGGGTCTGTGTGGTCTGATTTTCTAGGTAAATCTATGTAAATCTCTCTCTCTCTCTCTCTCTCTCTCTCTCTCTCTCTCTCTCTCTCCTTCCTCACTTTAAATCGATGAAATGTGTGATCTTCCCATGTCCAATTATCATCTTTTCCTCCTCCTCCTCCTCCTCCTCCTCCTCCTCCTCTCCTATTTTTCACCTACCACCCTCTCGTTCCTCCTGCCTTGACCTTCCCTTCTTCCCTCTTTTTCTTCCTCCCATGTAGGAACTCTTATTTTTATATTATTCTTCCTTGCACCCTTCCTCCGGCCGTCATCCCTTGCCCTCTTCCTCTTCATGAATCATTTATTTATTCAGTCAATCAGTCATTCACTCAGTCAGTCAGTTGTTCATAATGGCTTCAGTTCCTTTCATATTTCCACATTTAATACACCAATTATGTTACTTTTAAGTAATACTCTTTTACTTTTATTTGTGAGTAGTTGTTTTCAATCCTCATTACTTTTTTTTTAACTATTTTTTACTACTGCTTCTTCTGCTACTACTTCTTGTACTGCTACCACTACTACTACTACTACTACTACTACTACTACTACTACTACTACTACTGTTACAACTACTACTACTACTTCTACTACTACTACTACTACTACTACTACTACTATTACTACTACTGTTACTACACAATATAAATGATAACTCCACCCATGTTTATTTTCTCGACACATAATCATAGAGGGCTCCATAGCTTGGAGATCATTAGCCCCAACTCTGTTCGCTAATGACTGTGGCATCCAACCATATCACTAATACTACCTAGCACTAAATCACCTATAATATATTACGTACAGATCCCCCTTTCCTTCCCTACTCAAGTCACTCCCAACCCACTCTAATGTCACTCTCCACCACTGTGACTTCATAGTCCATAATGGTGATGTTGGTGGCTTTTGGGCCAGAGTGTCTGGTGCCCCTGAGATATAAGATGGCCGACCTGAGCAGGGAAAACGAGAGGCGACACCTCATCCAGACGACAACGTGGCTCCTTGGCTGATGCTTCTTTTCTGAGATTAGTTCCGCGAGGCGTGCGTAGAAGCATTGGGCCCTGGGACCCATCCCGCCGGATGTGGTGAAGACGAGGGGGGTGAAGCTGCCCTGATCCACATGTTGGATTCTTTCACCGTATGCCCTTGTCTTCTCCTGCTCGTTCCTGTGGTGGGCGGCTTGCAGGGGCAGCTCACGGTGACAGGCAGCCATCGGGTCGAATATGCGGATGTCCATGAACGCCCGCTGTCCGCGCACCCAGAATCCGCGGGCACTTACATCAACCCGTGCCTCCTGTGAGGTATTGGCTGTCCTGTGCCGAAGGTGTTCGCCGTCCAGGGGAAGCAGTGCCGGCTCGGTAGTGACGTCTTGGCATACCTCCCCGAGCATGCTGGCTGTCAGATCCCTCACTTCATCGTGTCGAATACAGACGAAGCCTCCCTTTTTACATGTCATGGTGTGGGTGACATCATTTGGTGATCCACATGCACAGAGATCAGGCAGTCCCTCAATCGGCCAGCCATATCTCAGAGCAACGGCGTCGACAAATTCTTGTTTGTTGAGGCTGAAGCCCTTTGCTCTGATTGGTAATGACGTTAGCCAGTTAGAGGCGCCTGCCTCCTGTGCTGTGTGTATTTTTCTACCCATTTCTGTGGACAGGTGGTGTGTAAGACGGTCCACCTCGTCTTTTTGGGCTTGTTGCCTTTCTTCTGAGATTTCTCTTTTAATTTATCTTATTTATGTTTGGTCTATCTCGCCCTCTGCCTCCTGAGCGATGATCCTGTTGATGAGTGACCTGGTAAGGCTGATGGAGTTGTGGTTCTCCTTATCAGCCAGCTTCTCAGGGTTGGTGATCCCCATCCCACCCAGTGTTGGGGAAAGTGCTAGCTTATCCCTCTCCTCCTCCCCCAAAGCATGAGATTTCACCAGCGCCGGCAAGAGTACATTTTTGACGACATTTTCAAGTGGTCGGAGAAGTGGACTGATGCCGGGGATGGTGCGCATCAGGAACGTCCACCGATGTTGGATGCCGTGGATGTGCACTGAATAGGCAGCGTGTGGCTCAGTCTTGGCAATGGCAGACAAAGCTTCTATTTCCTTCACCCATTCAGCTACTTTGTCTCCTACGTACTCCTTCTTATAAACCTCTGTCCCGATCACTGCACCTAAGTGTCGTTGTCCGTCCTTTGTCACAATGACTCCACTTCCTCTAAAAGTTTCTGCGGCACGGTCATAATGTTCAGGTTTGACAATAAGGACAGACTTGGTGGCGTTAGGGATGTATCCTATCTCAGGGCCGGCGGTGTTCACAGTGTCCCACCACCCTTTTAAGTCTGAGATTTTACCAGCATCTGAGAGGTCATCCGCATAAGCCACCTGTTTCACCCGTGTTTCTGCGAACGCGATTTCATTTTGGAGGACTGATAGGCCCAGGGCGTACATAGCCATGGCTATTGGGTCACCTTGTGTTGTTCCCTCAGATGATTGTAACACTTTCACTTTTCCACTGTGGCTATTTATGTATAAGTCGGTCGGGTATGTATAGGTGTTTTCGACATACATAGCTAAGCTAGGGCACTTGGTTTTAATGTTGTGTATCATAGTCTTTCTATTTCTTGTGTTGAAGGCATTTTTGGCGTCAACAAGAAGCACTGCTTCGCACTCCACGTGGTCGAATATCTCCCGCATGGCATGGACTGCTGCTTCTCCTCCTGCCTGCTGCCCCGCACAAACTTAGAGGATCCCTGCTGCCATTCTCACATCTTCTTTGACGACAGCCATGATGCATTTGCCTACGATGCGCCGCAGGACTTCTCCGACTCCTATAGGCCTGCATCCCGGCCTCTTGTCCAGGGGAATGAGGCGGCATGCAGTCAGGGCGTCCACATAGCGGCAGCTGGAAGAGGCGAGTTTTCTTGCCAGTGTTGCAATGGTGTTTCGCAAGTCACCAGCTGCATTGCCAAAGTTGGCGCTGCTCAGCAAGCTTCGCCATCCCCGTGCATCAAGTCCTGAGGGCCCCGCGCTGCCACGAGTCTGGAGGGCCTTCTGCCACACCATCTCTACTGTTATCCTTTCGTATATAACTGGATTCGGTGATTGGTGACATCCTGCCAGTCTCAGTCCCTTCAGGTCACTCGGTGGAGGATGGTTTTCCTTGGGTTGATTGATCGTGTCCCTGGTGAATGGAAGCACACCCCGTGTGGAATTTTCTGACAAGGCTCGTGTTGCAGACGCAACGTTGTCTTGTCGCATTTTGTCTGCAAACTTCCGGGCCCTGTCTTCTGTGGAGGTGTTGTTTTGTTGGGGTCCGGGGAGCCTCTCCTGTATGGCCCTGGCTTCTCGAAGGAGGGCATCTAACTCGTTAGTTTGCCACAAGGCAACTCGCCTTCTTAATGCCTCGATATTTTCGGCTTGTTTGGTTTTTGGTTTTGCTTTTTGGAGGAAGAGATGGGGGAGAGTGAATATAATTTTCAGGGATAGGGGCGCCAGTGGTGTGTTCTGGGTGTAGTTATTTAACAGGGTGACAATTTCTTTGATGATAAATGTCGTGGCTCCACATCTGGGTGGTTCAAAAAGATTTCTTGCAGACAACCCAACAACTTCAAGGTATGTGTCATCCACCCACCTCGTTGCTTCCCCCTCCGCTAGCCCCTTCCAAGCAAAGCTTCCCCCGACCTCCGTCGCGACCTGTCCTGTGGAAGAGGAAGAGTGATGAGGGGGTGGTGGTAGTGGTGGTGGTAGTGGCAGCATTGGAGGTGCCAATGGAGGGGGTGGTACCGGTTGAGGGGGATATAGAGGTGGCGGTTGTGCAGCAGCTCCCTCCGGCACCCCCTCCCCCCGCTCACTCCTCCCCCGGCGGCCCTCATTGTCCCCGCGGTGTCGCGCTTCATCGTTATCCTCCCTGCTCTGATCCCTGCCCAGGGGATTTTGGCACCTGTCGCTCTTCTTACAGTTCGTACAGCGTCTTTTCTCCTTAACACATGCACAATTTATACATCTGTTATCTTCTTTTGTACAAACGCAGCATCTTCTTTGGTTTGGAGGGTCAGGCATTTATAAAATTATAGATATTGATATTAATGACAACAGGAATATTGGTAGTACATGTAGTAATAATGACTGATTATTGATTATGATTGAAAGTAGTAGTGATATCTACTGTGGAATGACACTATTATTAATACTCCTATTAACTTAGCGATATTGACAGATATATAGATAGGATTATAATCAATATAATAGGCTGACACATTGTTTTCAAAGAGAGAGAGAGAGAGAGAGAGAGAGAGAGAGAGAGAGAGAGAGAGAGAGAGAGAGAGAGAGAGAGAGAGAGAGAGAGAGAGAGAGAGAGAGAGAGAGAGAGAGAGAGAGAGAGAGAGAGAGAGAGAGAGAGAGAGAGAGAGAGAGAGAGAGAGAGAGAGAGAGAGAGAGAGAGAGAGAGAGAGAGAGTAATAATTGTAATTGCATCAGAACAGAAGTAAACAAAGTATTAAAAGTATAGTAATGTCACTAACGTCAATAATATTGTAAGCAGTAGTTTAAACAGCAGTGATAGTATGAACACAAGCAATATAAATAATAATAATGACAAGAATATTATAGTAATACTACTAATAATAGCAACAACAACAGTGGCAACAATAACAATAGTAACAATGACAAAAATAATAATAACAATAATAATAATAATAATAATAATAATAATAATAATAATAATAATAATAATAATAATAATAATAATAATAATAATAATAATAATAATAATAATAATAATACCAATATTAAAAGTGTCACAAAATAAACGTTGTAGCCTATTTCAAGGTGTATGAAATGATTAATTGATTCATATGACAAAATGTAAGGTGCAAAGGCGCTGTGGCTGGCTCCGTTTCTTTCCTTTACGTTAACTTATGTCTCCATATCAATCATTTCATTACGCTAAGTATATATTTGCCTTTTTTCTGGTGGATATGAAATATAAATGAAAATATTGATAACAATGATTCGACCATAACCAACAACACCACCGCCCCACCGCACCGTATGCAGTTGTCTGCGGGTCGACTGCCAACACTGGTTTTTCACTCTCTTTCAAGGCTAATTTGATCTAAATACAAGCAATAAATTAAATATAAGTAGCTACAGAACCGCCAGTTTAGGAAGTGTGGGGCGAGCCTCTTTTGTCGCTTCATACGGTTTTCCTGTGGGTAGCTGGCAACCCTCCGTCCCAGTCCATTAACTGCTCGGTCAGAGGTCAGGGCGGGGCATCGACGGTCGCCACCCGCCTTTCTATCTTAAGATGCTCAACCCGTGTGTTTTACGATATTTCTAATTCACACAACACTATAGGCACAAACCTACACGTCCATCGAGCTTTCCTTGCTGCACTGATATTCACTTCCATAATCACTATGTCTATTTTTACAGACTCAAGGTGTTTCCACCAGAAAAAAACAGCATATAAACACGGAGCGACCCACACACACGTCCTTCCCATACCAAGGCTAACCTGTTACTACTACTACTACTACTACTACTACTACTACTACTACTACTACTACTACTACTGTTACTACTACTACTACTACTATAGGCAAGATGCTGGAGTCCATAATAGCCAGGAACATTCGGAAGCATTTAGAGAAACATAGCTTAATTCACGACTCGCAGCATGGGTTCACAAAAGGTAGGTCATGCCTCACCAATCTCTTGTCCTTCTACAATAAAGTATTTGAGGCGGTTGACAGAGATGAAAATTATGATGTAATCTATCTTGATTTTAGTAAAGCGTTTGACAAAGTTCCTCACCAACGACTGTTCCTTAAATTACAGGCTCACGGAGTAGAGGGTAAAGTTTTGAACTGGGTCAAGGCGTGGCTTAGCAATAGGAAGCAAAGAGTGAAAATCAATGGTAAAAGATCTGACTGGGGATATGTTACGAGTGGGGTCCCACAAGGATCGGTATTAGGTCCACTTTGGTTTATTATTTATATCAATGACTTACATACAGAAATTAGTAGTGATGTTAGTAAATTTGCAGATGATACCAAGATCGGTAGAGTAATTGAGTCGGATCGGGACGCTAGTATTCTCCAAGGTGAACTCAACAGATTGTATGACTGGGCGGATAAATGGCAGATGGAGTTCAATGTAGGGAAGTGCAGTATTCTGAGTGTAGGTAGGAACAACCCCTCACATAACTATTGCTTAAATGACACTCTCATAAGCAGGTCTGGGTGCGAGAGGGATTTAGGGGTCTTAGTGAGCTCTGATCTCCGTCCAAGGGCACAATGCATTCAAGCTAGAAATCGAGCTAATAGGGTACTGGGATTTATTTCAAGGAGCGTAAGCAACAGAAGTCCCGAAGTCTTCCTCAAACTATATTTAGCATTAGTTAGACCTCATCTTGACTATGCAGTTCAGTTCTGGTCACCTTGATATAAAATGGATATCAAAATGTTAGAATCGGTGCAGAGGAGGATGACTAAGATGATTCAGGGGTTGAGAAACTTGCCATACGAGGAAAGACTCAAACAGTTAAACTTGCATTCTCTAGAAAGGCGAAGGGTGCGTGGAGACATGATCGAGGTTTATAAATGGATGAAGGGCTTTAATAAGGGAGACATTCATAAGGTTTTGTTGGTAAGAGAACCGGGTAGGACACGAAGTAATGGGTTTAAACTGGATAAATTCAGATTCAACAGTGACATAGGCAAAAATTGGTTTACTAACAGGGTGGTGGATGAGTGGAATAGGCTTAGCAGTCATGTGGTGAGTGCCAATACAATTGTCACATTCAAAAATAGACTAGATAAATTCATGGACAGCGATATTAGGTGGGGTTAGATGCACGGGAGCTTAGGGTCAAAGGAGCTGCCTCGTACAGGCCTACCGGCCTCTTGTAGACCCCTGCGTTCTTATGTTCTTATGTATTACTACTACTACTACTACTACTACTACTACTGTTACTGCATAAATGATACCTCCACCCATATTTATTTTCCCGACACATAATCATGGAGGGCTCCATAGCTTGGTCATTAGCCCCAACTCTGTTCGCTACTGTTACTACTACTACCACTACTACTACTACTACTACTACTACTACTACTACTACTACTACTACTACTAATAATAATAATAATAATAATAATAATAATAATAATAATAATAATGTTACTACTACTACTACTACTGCTACTATTATTATTACTACTACTACTACTACTACTACTACTACTACTACTACTACTACTACTGTTACTACTACTACTATTACTACTAGCCTACTACTACTACTTCTTATACTGCCTTTTTTTTTTTATCTCCGCTCCATCTGCTTCTCACGCCCTTATCTCCATGTCCTTCCTTCCTACTTCTTTGCCCACGTCACGGACTCTCTCCCTTTACCATTTTCTTTAAGCTTTGTTCGTCCATTCTTACTCTTTAGTGCTTTCCTTCCTTCTTTTCTTCCTTCTTTATATTCTCTTCATTCCTCCTCTTACTTTTTCTTTATTCTTTTCTTCCTTTTTTTCTTTCCTTCCATCCTTATTTCCACCTCTGTCTTTCCTTCTTTCCTTCTTCTTGTCCTTCCTTCCCTTTCTAAATTCACCGTTCTTCCTTTACTTCTCAGGGTCCTTCCATTACTTCACACTTTCCTCTCCCCTTTCTTCCCTCCCCCACTCCTTCATTCACCGAGCATTTTTCATCCCATTTTTTTCCTCACATTCTCCGCGTCTCATGGTCAGGCAAGGTACGCGTCTTTTGAAACAAACTAATCAATACGAAAAGATGATTGATAAGGAAGTTGTAGTTTATATTTACTTAACGATGATTAATATCGCTCGTTAATTAGCCAGGCGATCCAGCAAGACTCACCTGTGGACGGGACCAGGTGTGTGTGTGTGTGTGTGTGTGTGTGTGAGTGTGAGTGTGTGTGTGTGTGTGTGTGTGTGTGTGTGTGTGTGTGTGTGTGTGTGTGTGTGTGTTTTTTCCGTTTTGCTTTTCAGATTCAAAGTTTTTCTTACTAATTCCTTTTTCTTAGTTTTCCTTCTTATTATTTATTTGTTTACTCTTCTGTATATATTTTACACTTATTTCTGATTATTTACTTCACTCACTTCTATTATCTCTTTTTGTCTGTTTGTTTGTTTGTTTCTTGCACTCTTCCAATTATCAGTTTTTATTCTTCTTTCTCTCTGTCTTGTAATGTTTTCCTTGTCCTCGTACTGTTATTCTTTCTTCACTCATATTTTTTATTTTTCTTTTTCTTCTTTTCGAAAGGTTTCTTGCTTTGTTATTCTGTCTTCTCTCTCTCTCCTATTTTTTCTTGAATGACTGAATACTTTTTTTCTCTTCACTTTTCATTTTAAAATCCAAATGAGTGTATTATTTTTTTTTTCTGAGTATCTTTCGTTTAATTACTTTAGAGTATTTTTCTCGCAATCAATTAAGCATTTTTATTTCATCGTTTCCTTGTTTTGACATTTGCGCAATACAGACAGACAGGAAGACAGGTACAGACAGACATACTGACAGACAGACAGATCATACACACACAAACACACACACACACACGCACACACACACAAAAAAAAACAGACATACAGAAAGACAGACAGTCTCTGTTTGTCTGTCTGTCTGTGTGTCTGAGTGCATCTGTCTCTTGTAATAATAATAATAATAATAATAATAATAATAATAATAATAATAATAATAATAATAATAATAATAATAATAATGATAATAATAATAATAATAGGTTTATTCACCAAGAAGCAATTACAAAGAATCGTGAGAGATTTCATGTTTCTGAAAAGATCTTGGCTTACAATGACAATGAATCAATTTGAATTACCATTTGCGTCCTGAGATTTTGTTGATACAGTTAAAAACAAAGAGAAATAAGTTTTCTTAGAAAAAAAAATAAAATTGAAGAATAAAAAAAGTAAAAATTAGAAAGTATTTTTTTTAAGTAAAAACCTTAAAAAAAGGTATATCAATGTCTGTCTGTCTGTCTGTCTGTATGTATGTGCACCTGTCTGTCTGTCTGTCTGTATGTATGTGCACCTGTCTATCTGTCTGTCTGTCTGTATGTATGTATGTATGTATGCACACCTGTCTGTCTGTCTGCCGGTAATTATGTTTGTCTGTCTGTCTGTCTGTCTAAGTTTTTTCTCTTTTAAAATCACCTTCCCTGTCTTCGATCTGTGTGTCTCGGTCTGTCTGTCTGTCTGTCTACTGGTCTTTGTTACCCTGATATCACCTTTTCCGTCTGTCTATGTGTACGTATGTGTCTGTCTGTCTCTGTCTCTCTTTGTTAGTTAACATTACCTCTCCTGTCTGTCTGTCCCTCCAAAGTTCTTCCCATGCCGCATTATACATTGCAGTCTTTCAAGGCGTGGCAGCCGCGTGCACATGAGTGTGATGTGTGTTCAGGATTTACGGGAAATATTTTTGGCGGTAATTAATCTCTGAGTGAAAGGCGGAGCCAATTGAGTTACGGCCGTGTGGAGAATATAATAAACTAGACTTTTTCGCGTCCATTGAAACATGCAATGAGGGATACTGAGGCTATCCTGTGTGTGTGTGTGTGTGTGTGTGTGTGTGTGTGTGTGTGTGTGTGTGTGTGTGTGAAAAGCAAAACGGAAAACACACACACACACACACACACACACACACACACACACACACACACACACACACACCTGGTGGCTCGCGGCTGTCCTCGGCCCCACCTGCTGCTTCGTCCCCCCAACGCAAGGAAATCAAGAAAATCCTGCGAAGCGGCACCAAGAAATAGATTCACAACGTTAAGTAATTTAGTACATAATAACTCACAATTCCAATTCCAATCAATGATTCTACTACTACTACTACTACATCTACTACTACTACTACTACTACTACTACTACTAACTACTATTACTACTACTATCTGCTATTACTACCACTACTACTACTACTACTACTACTACTACTACTACTACTACTACTACTACTACTACTACTGCTACTACTGCTATTACGTCTACCACCACCACCACTACTACTACTACTACTACTACTACTACTACTACTACTACTACTACTACTACTACTACTATTTTTATGGTTACAACAACAACAAATACTACTACTACTACTACTACTACTACTACTACTACTACTACTACTACTACTACTACTACTTCTATACCTCTTCTCCTGCTACTACTACAGCAACTACAACTATTACCACTATTACTACTACTACTACTATTTCTACTACTACTACTACTACTACTACTACTACTACTATCACTATAACCGCTTCAATATACCACCACCACTACTACTACTACTACTACTACTACTACTACTATTGCTACTACTACTACTACTACTACTACTACTACTATTACTACTACTACTACTACTACTACTACTACTACTACTACTACTACTACTACTACTACTACTACTACTACTACTACTACTACTACTACTACTACTACTACTACTACTACTTCCACTACTACTACTAACGATAATATGCCTCCACCAATAGATTATATTTTCCCTTTTGCCTCTATTAACAATGAAGATTTGTTGCATTGTTTTAATGTCAATAATACACAAAATCAAGACCTACATGCTTTTCATCCACTTAGTGTAGAAGATAGAAATTATAATAATGATCTTGATGTAACTCAGTTTTATTTAAGAGCAAGAAATTTAAATTTTTCTAAATCTGAATATATTTATCTGGATAGCTTTCCTTTTTCTACTAATAATAGTGAATTATATTTATTAACACTGAATATTAGATCCATCTCATCGAATTTCCAATACTTTGTAGACACTGTCCTTTCGTGCCAAACTAAATTTGATGTCATAGGATTAACAGAAACCCGCTTAGATGTAGATATTTCTCCACTGTACAGACTACCGGAATATGAAATGTTCACTAATAACAGAAACAGGTTTGGTGGGGGAGTGGCCATTTATATCTCTAGTAAGTACAAATCTTCTGTGATCAATGAATTTTCTAAATTGGAACCTTTTATGGAATGTTTGGGAATCGAAGCAATATGTAATGCTAATACCTATTTATTTCTTTGTATTTACAGACCACCTCAAAGCAGTATAAATAATTTTCACAATTCACTTAATGAAATCTTATCCCTAATTAAAGATAAAAATTACAAGGAGTTTTGTGTGTTTGGAGACTTAAACATAGATTTGTTACAATGTAATAATGACAATGTGCAGGATTTAATTAATATAATGTACAGCTATTCTTTATTTCCTCTAACTACCTTGCCTACTCGAGTAACTTCAACTTCATCCACGTTAATTGATCATGTTTGGTCATCTCAGATTGAAAGTAATACTGCCAATTATATATTAAAGACAGATATCAGTGACCACTACCCAGTAATCTCTGTATTTAAATGTGATAAATATCGTCATCCTTCTCCCACTTACGTAACTAAAAGAATATTTAATTAGGACTCCTTGAAAAATTTAGTAATAGTCTCTCACAAACTAATTGGAGTGACACATTAAATTGTATATGTGCTAATGAGGCCTACAACTTATTTTACAGTAAATTTAAAACATGTTTTGATAAGTGTTTTCCGGAAAGAAAAATTAAATTTAGTTTTAAAAGGAACGTAGTCCACATTACTCTAGCTCTTAAGAATAGTATTAGAGAAAACATCGACTTAAAAACTAGATCATAAATTGCCTTTAACGTTTAAGGAGCCTTATAGAATATATAGAAATAAATTAACGTCACTTTTAAAATTAGCCAAGAAGAAGTATAACCAAGAGCAGTTACTTAATAGCCAAGGTAATCCAAAACAACACTGGAGATCCATTAATACTATTCTTGGTAGATGCACAGGTGCTAAACATACAGTTATTGAATTAAAGCCACATTGTACTGACATTTCTGAAACATTTAATGACCATTTTTGAAGGCTGGTGGCTAGATCATGATATAGTAGGGGATGAATATATGACATATTTACACAACTCACCTAATTACTCGGTATACTTATCACCAGCTACACAGATAGAAATTGAAAACTTTCTTAAGACATTAAAAGGTACATCATCTGGTTTTGATGAAATTTCTCCCTTGGTCGTAAGACAAACTGCCAGCATAATTTCCTTGCCATTAACACACATAGTTAACCTCACATTAAAGAAAGGAGTTTTTCCGGATGAACTTAAGAAAGCTAAAATTAT